>NC_081569.1:85959377-86177831 GCF_022355385.1 Mustela nigripes
GTTGATTATAAAAATAATTATATTTGTATGATTTAAAAATCACTCTTTTAATAACTAGATCAACATCTCACGGAATCCTTCCTGGACAGAAGAAATATTTACTCAAAGTTCCATTATATGAACGTAAACTTCCTTGTCCCAGTCTACCTATATGTTTAAATTTTGACGAATTTGTCCAAAGTAAGGGAGGAATTCCAGAAAACTGTGACCCTCGAATGTGGGCTCTTGATATGTTCTCTCATCATAAAAATCAGAAGACGACCACAAAAAAGAAAGTTGTTAAAATATCTATCCAGAAAGCCTCATCTGAAAGAATAAAAGAACCACCAAAAATAGAATTGAGTGATTCTTTGGAGTCTAGTCTTTCTCCAGAACTTATTAAACATTACGAATCCGAAGTGGAGATCCTGACTAAAGAAATAAATGCTAAGAAAAAATACCCTGCATTTGCATATTGTAGGCGTGGAGCTATTTATAGGAAACTAGGAAAGTTACAGAGTGCTATGAAAGATCTGCAGGAAGTAAGTCTTATTTAATTGAAATAACAATATTAATAATTTATACTTATATTGATCATTATAATCCTCTATGTAATTTATATAACCCTCTATGTAAATTATATGATACTTTCTACTAAATTTTGAAACACAAATATTTTAGTATACATGTGGGATTATGAAATTATAAATTTGGCATTTTCAATAATTGATATTAAAACCACTATATTTTGTCAGATTGGGAGGTATCATTTTATACTATATACATAGAAAGACACTGGGAAAAATAAATTTGCAAAATTTATTTGATAGTATGACTTCCTTTAATAAAACAACTTATTTGAATGTATACATATATTTTCTAGGCTATATTTTTGGAGCCGTTGTTTCTCAATGCCTACTGGCACCGACATTTCATTTATCTTTTTCAAGACAAAATTAATGAAGCTTTGGATGATTTGAATTATATAAATAAATACAATAAAAATAATGGAGGTGGGTTGTCTAGGCAGTTGTATTATTTATTTCTTTACCTAAGTTTTGGTCATTTAGTGTTGTTATAAATATATATGAGTTAACAGATAAAAGTCTCCAAAAATGATTGTAGCTTTTAAAAGTTAAATTTACTCTTGATATTGTATATATTGGACTTGTATGATCCTATACTGTTTTCAAAATACATGCTTTGAAATGTTAATGTCCTTGTGTATATTACAATAAATTTGTTCCTTACTGTTCATCCCACAAGAAGGATATGAACTTAAAAATTTTAGTTATAGAAGTGATTCATAAAGCCTTTCTTTTTTAAATTTTTTATTTTAATTTTTTATTTTTTTAAAAGATTTTATTTATTTATTTGACAAGTAGGCAGAGAGGTAGGCAGAGAGAGAGGGGGAAGTAGTCTCTCTGCTGAGCAGGGAAGCCCAATGGGGGCTTGATCCCAGGATCCTGAGATCATGACCTGAGTCAAAGGCAGAGGCTTAACCCATTGAACCACCCAGGTGCCCCTTCATAAAGCCTTTCTTGACCACAAATCTCTGAAGCCTTACAGTATTCCACGACTTCTTAGTTGGATGGAATCTGTACAATTGCCTTTATGTACCATCCTCTAGCCAGCTTGAATGGAATGAGGAAACAGAATTTTTTGGGAATGAGAAAATGTCACATTCATCTTTGTATTCCCAGCATGCATAACATGCCCCTAGAATATAAGTTGAGCTTTCTAAATATTTTTTGATCTATGCCTATTTTTGCCAAAGTCCATAAATTTTTGTTTTACTCTAAACATTGAAAGAGTACAGAACACTTTAGATATACAATAAGGTAAAAAGTAATTTTTGGTACTTAAAATTGAAATTGAAAATGACTTTGACCAATGAAACAATTAAACCTTGATTTTACTAAGTGTAAAAAAAAAAAAAAGAGAAAGAAAATGCTTTTAACTATAGTGAGCATTTATCAGCTTTTGAGGGCATGTTCTGCATTGTTGAAATAGAAAAAAAAAAAGCCTTAAATGAAATAGTTAAGGAAGTAATAGAGAAAAATTATTTTGAGACTACATTTTTAGAGGGAGAGGGATTAAAATTTTCATAGGTAATAAAAGGACTGTATCACTAAATTTTATCTTTTTAATTTTCTTTAGAGGCATATTTGTCAAAGGCAGAAATTTTCAGGAGAAGAAACAACATTACTTTAGCAATTCTAAACTATACCCAGGCAATTAAATGCAAGCCCACAGATGCCGATATATATTTCAGGAGGGGTGAGATGCATGAAATAGGAAACAAAGTACTGGCCATTGATGACTTCTCTAGAGTAAGCTCTATTACACAGAATGCTGACATTTATATATTTTAGATCATGATATTCTCATTCTGATATTATAGCAAATCATTGAAATTGTTTCATATATGTTATATTAATCAAAACTAATTTTTTATATGTTAGGACCCAGAGTGCTCAGTACTGGAATTGATATTAACACTATGTCAATAATTTTTTAAAATTATTAGTGAATGAATGAATTTATGTCAAAGAGTTGCATGTGGGAGCATTGAGACAACTCTGGGAGGGAGGGTGCGTGACTTTTCTAGCTTTCTCCTCTTGAAACATGAAACAGTGGTTAGAGAAACTTTTGAAAATTGCTTCCTCCCTTCAAGCAAAAGAGAAAATGATTTTCCCCTTCTTACTCTTGAGATATGGCTGATTCTCTTCTGCAGCAAATCTCTCTGATCTTAAGGAAGCTGTGCTCATTGGCTCATTCATTCATTCACTCAAATATTTATTGACTAAGGTGCTGTACAATGTAGTAGACAAATGTTGGTGAATAAAACAATTATGTTTCTTGCCAACATGGAGCCTATAGTTTAAAGGACAGATATTAAAGACATAAATACATACATAAATGCATAGTTATAATTTATGATGAGTGCCATGAAGGAAATACAGATGATGGGGGGTGGGTAAATGGATATTTAATTATATATTTATATTGGGGAATATCAGGGAATTCCCTTGAAGAAGTAAACTTTCAGTTGAACTATACTTTGAGGCTAGAGTCAGGCAAAATATTCCCCTGATTGCAACAGAATTGTACTCATCTCCTTACCTCACTTTATATTCTAGTTTGTAGTACAATTGAGAATTTAGAGGTTATTGAAATAATTTAGCTTTCTATGTTCCCAACTGCCCTGTTTCTTAATCCATGATAACCACATACATGATATTCTTTTGCTTCAAGAGAACGTTTTAATTTCTTAATATTTAACTTCTACTTTAGAAGTGACCAAAAGTCTCTTTTGAAAATATTGAAATTATCAGATACCTACTCCTATTCATTTACTCCTTGCATTGACTAATATAAGCACTTGAGGTCAAACCAGCTACAAAATTTTTCGGGTTTTTTTTTCCCTCTGTTTTAAAAATACTTAGTAGTCCTTCTGCTTTCCCTCCCGCACCCATATCACTATATAGGCAATGAGTTTATAATAGAGTATACAATGATTTTATCTCTTTGCTCTCGCCTTGTATGTCAATGTGAAATAAATAAACCAAGACCAATTTATTTCATTTCACCATTTTAGGGACTAGATTAATACATATTTGATTTGATTGAGTCAACCTTGATGCGGTCTAATACGTAACATCTTTAATTGGGATAAATGCTGTGCTCTATTATCAAAAAGATTTTATTTATTTGAGAGAGAGAAGGAAAGCAAGAGAGCAGGGGGAGGGGCAGAGGGAGAGGGGAGAGAGAGAGTGCTAAGCAGACTCTGTACAGAGTGTGGAGCCTGGTCTAGGGCTTGGTCTCAGACCCTGAGATCATGACCTGAGTCGAAATCAGAAGTCGGACACTTAACTGACTGAGCCACCCAGGCACCCCAAAGAAGTTTTATCAGTTAAAATTTCAGCAGGCAAAAAAGTCCTTGGTTTCTTATATATGCTGGTTTTTTTTTCCTCCCTCAGAAAACCTCCCGTTTTTAGAATTTGATGATAAATGCTCTTCCTAAAGACATCGTCTTTAAAAATTTATTTATTTGAAAGGGAGAGAGACAGAGAGAGTGCCCCACTTGGAGCTGGAACTCACAGCCCTGAGATCATGACCTGAGCAACAACAAGAGTCAGATGCTGAATGGACTGTGTCACCTGGGCACCCCTAAAGACGTTGTCTTTAAATGGAAATTTGAAAGTTTAGGCATCTTAAAGTAGTTCGCTTTTATGTAATCTCAAGTTGAAAAACATGTAGTTGTAGTCCATTTAATTTACTATGAGATTATATACTTGTGTTTTTTGTTTTTTCATTATGTGATATGTTTTGTGCATCCTCTCTATCCACCATGTAGTGTATTTTTTATGATCCCAAAAGAACAGATGCGTTATTAAAACGTGGGATGTTTTACTATGAAAATGAAAACTGGATTTCAGCCATACAAGATTTTACAGCTCTATTAAATATAGATCCCCAAAATTCTCAAGCCAGGTAAGAATTATTTTAGATGTGATTTTTGAAATTATCGTTTTTTAGAAATACATTCCCAGAAAAGAAAATTGCTTGAAATACATCAGACAGTTCTTTAGAAATAGTGAAGTCCATTTTCATGGTTACCAGTGAATGAAAATCTTTACCTATATCCTAACCGTAGTGTGTAATTTAATTTAATAGGCATAAAATTTAGAATTGTTTCATTTGTATTTTCTAAATGCTAGTTACATTACCAATTTTTTTAAAGATTTTATTTATTTATTAGACAGACAGAGATCACAAGTAGGCAGAGAGGCAGGCAGAGAGAGAGGAGGAAGTAGGCTCCCCACTGAGCAGAGAGCCCGATACGGGGCTCTATCCCAGGACTCTACATTATCAATTTTTAAAATATTGACCCATGTTTTTTCTTTAGATTTCTTTATTATTACTTGAATAATAAACTGTTTTTCCAGACTTGTGGTACATAATACAGTTCTTGTTTTGTTGCTTTTCTTTCAATCTTAGTTTTGTTTTGAAGAGATTTAAAATGTGTAAAAAGTCATACTTTCTCATTTTTTCACTCACAATTTGTTCAATATTGAAATTTTTTAGAGTAGCATGAAACGTGCACCCAGAAAAGTATACAAATATACAACTTAATGACTTATCACTATGTAAATAGCTGCATAGCTGTTACCTGGTCCAGAAACATTACCAGCACCTGAGAGACCTCTTTGTGCCTTTCCTCCCCCAGAGGGTAACCACTGTCCTGGATTCCATTTTAATCACTTTCTTGTAGTTCTTTATAGTTTCATCACATAAGTATATGTTCCTAAACACTCTTAGTTTAATTTTGCAATTTAAAAAATGTTTATGTAAGTAGAAGCATGTGGTGATATTCTTTTTGTGTCCAGCAGTTGCTGCTTCATCTTGAACTTTGATGTTATGAAGATGGCTTCTTTCCTTAAACCTCATGAGCTGACCTCTGCTAGCATCAATTTTTTTTTTCTGCAGTTTCCCACCTTTCTCAGCCTTCACAGAATTGAAGAGAGTGAGGGCCTTGCCTTGGATTAGTTTTAGCTTAGGGGAATGTTGTGGCTGGTTTTGCTTCCTATCCAGACCACTCAAACTTTCTCCATATCAACAATAGGGAGTTTCACTTTCTTATCATTCCTGTGTTCACTGGAGGAGCACTTTTAATTTCCTTCAAGAACTTTGCCTTTGTACTCACAACTTGGCTGTTTGGTGCTAGAACTCTTGTACCAAACAGCATCAAATTAGTTGGAGAAGAACAAGATTAGTTCAAGGCATTGTAAGGTGGTGCTATCTTATGGAAGACCTTATATGTCATTTTGAAGAATTTGGCCTCCTTCCATTGCCAATAGGGGTTTGCTGAAAGTTTTTGAGAAAAAACATTTTTATTACCTGATGATAAATCTTATTACTCTGGAGCTAGGAATGGAGTAAAATCATAGCATAGGTGTGAGCGGATGAGGATCTGAAGTATGAGGCAATGGAAGCAAAATAAGGAAAGGATGTAAAAGTCATTGTGTTTGAGGAATTGATGTGACTTCATGATATCTTACAAAAATATTACTGAAGGTTTATTCTGTAAATTTTAAGTTCAGAATTATGTATATGATGAAAAATATTAGGATTATTCTTAGGAAACAGGAGTAATTAAAAATAAATATAACATTCTTGTAGTCATTAGAAAATATACAAGACATGTCTTAAAGATGGGACAAAAAATGTTTTACTGCAGGATAAAATATCCTGGGTTTCAGGATGTTTAGTGCCTTTTTTATTTTTAATATATTTTTAATTGTTTTTTTTTTTTTTTTTTTTTTTTTTTTTGAGAGAGAGAGAGAGAGAGCATGAACAGGGGAAGGGGGAGATGAAGAGAGACACACAGACTCCCTGCTGAGCTGAGGCCTCTTGAGGCTCGATGGGAGATCAGGACCTGAGCCAAGATCACAAGTAGGCAGAGAGGCAGGCAGAGAGAGAGGAAGGGAAGCAGGCTCCCCGCTGAGCAAAGAGCCCGATGTGGGACTCGATCCCAGGACCCTGAGATTATGACCCGAGCCGAAGGCAGCGGCTTAACCCACTGAGCCACCCAGGCGCCCCCAAAGTCAGATGTTTAACTGACTGAGCCATGCGGGTGCCCCTCTGGATGCTTAGTGCTTTTAAAAGACCTTTGTTACCAGTCTGCCAACATACTGGCTGCACTCTTTTCTCCAAATTATCATTGATTTTATAACTTTCTTAAACATCTCTTTATCCCCCCTATACTGGATTTAACTTCTTCATAGCATAACTTCATTATTCCTATTTTTCCTTATTGTCTACTTTATTTCTAAAAGCTGATTTGCTTTACATTAGTAAATGACTGAAAATGGAATTTTCATGATAATTTCAAAATTGGAGTCAGAAATTAAAAGAGATAAAATCCAATCACACAACTGATGAAATTTCATCCATGTAAAACAGACTCCCATTTATTTGGGCGTATCTACAATGCCAGAGAAAAAATCTAACAACTCCACTCACTGAGACCCATTTCCTTCAAAATGAATTATTTGTTTTTTCTAGAGAATAATGTTGTATAAATTAGTCAAACATTTTGGGTACTCACATAATTAAAATAAATCTCACATTTATTTTATTGACACATCTCTCTGATAAGTGCAAAAAATATAATAGAGTTACTAAGCATATAATTAGCATATAGCATATTATTTCTAAGCATGTAATTATATATACAATAAAGTACAATTGATTATTTGTAAGAAGTTCTCTTTTTTTTTGCTATTAGCATCATCACTAAACTTTTTTGGGAAGCAAGTGGAAATAATCACAAATTATTATTCAAATACAAAATTAGTTGTGTTTACAAAAAAGAGAAAAATGTGTATTTTGCAATACATATTAAAATGATATTTTTATCTTTTTCTAGGACATACAGAGGAAGAGCACATTTTAAACGACAATATTATAAACAAGCAACTCAAGATTTTTCTGTGGCAATTCACTTAGATCCTAATAACTGGTTAGCTTTGTATTACAGAGCCTGCTTATTTAGGAAGAGTAGCCCCTTTAGAGCACTGCAGGATTATAGTGTTTCAGGTACTGCACCTTCAACTACACATATATAGGAATTTGATCTGAAGTTCACCAGTTCACTTTCAGAAAATGTAATACTAATATGGGAGGATTAATGTACTATGTATATTTATATAGTTATATATTAATATATATTTATGTAATATGTATTTTTATATATATTTACAAGCTACAATGGTTTAGCTGAAGTGTTCCTAGTATGCCCTGTTAGTGAACGTGAATGTGTTTGTACTTACATGGGTGTGTAACTTTGGCAATGGGAGAATATCATATCAAAGAAATTTCTTTTTATATTTTGAATTCTGAGGTTATTTCTGGAAATCCAGGCCTATTTCTAGTCAGCTTGCAGCGAATTTTCCTGGTGGGCTGTGTCCTACTCCATAGGTCCAGCCCAGCCCATTGACTAGTCAAATTCAGAGTTTTTTAACCCTTACATAAAAATGACTTTGAGAATCCTTAGTGATAGGATGCCAATAGCTAAAGATAACCATTTCCACTTTGCCCTGTATCATTGTATTCTTGGTATATCAATAGGCCCAGCACAATTCTGGGCATAGAGTAAACACTCAGTAAACATCCCCAGCTGAATAAATTAACCCAATTTGGTAGGATAATTATAGCCAGAGACCAACATTCCAAACGTGGTTGTGTTCCCCTGGGTGCAAAGTGCTAGAACCCTATCATTTTAGACAAGGCAGTATCTAGAGATTAAGAGACAACTAGACTCATAAAGAGAATTGCACAGCTCTGAGGCCACCCTTCCCATGAATATTCACATAAAACAACACAAAAGTCCATTTTATGTGCTGAAAGAACTCTGGTGTTCTCCCTTTCGGAAGACCAAGTTAAGGTCTTATTTAATTCTCTTATAATCTTTGCATATAATTTCTGCTCTCTGATTGATTCTCCATTTTTGTTCATCCACACAATTCTTGTGGTTACTGTTCATGAACATTTTGGGGTTCAAAGGACAAATTTAACAGAAACAATTTAAATTTGAAGGTCAAGTGCACCCTTTTCTATTCAAGTTTATTTCTCTCTGTCAGCCCTGTCCATCTGCCACCTGGCCAGACTCCTTTCTCGTCAGTCATCTAAGCCTCTTTCTCATAATTCTCTCTTTTCCAAGTTGTGGAATCTTCACTCCCTCTTTTCTAGACTATCACAATAATACAAAATCCCTGTCATTTAATTATTCAGAGCAGACCAGCTTGATTTTGGCTTTAATCCTTGTCTGCAGCCTAGCCTAAAGAGTTTTATCTTCCACATTCAAAAAGGACCCTTAAGATCGTTTTCCAAGTAGTAATAGCATCTAACATATATTCGGCATTTGACTACTTGCCAAATGCTATTCTAAAGGCTATATATGGTGTTTCAATAAATATGCAGAATAATGCTATGAGGTAGGTGTTAATTTCATCCATGATGAAGAAGTGGAGGCCCAGAGAAGTGAAGTAATTCTAATATTTTTTTTTTCCCATCATAGGGCAACCCTGAAACTGCAGCTGAGTTGCTCTTTGTCAGCCAGTCATACCATGAATGGAGCAGTCAGACTGCCTTCATGGGATTATTTATTTAATCTGTATGATCGTTGCTTACACTAGATATACTTCCCAAAATCTAGTACTGTGAGATTGTGTTCCAGACTAAGCACTATGCACATTTTTGGCAAAAATTTCCCTTCTTGGCCAGAATGGGCTTGAGAAGCTTAGAAGACATGGATCAAATATTGTGGAAAACCCATATAATTCACCAACCTGCTTTTGAAAAGGTGAAGGGAAAATTAGTAAGTGAAGAGATGTGAGATGTCCTCTAGACCAGTTACAGATGAGAGACACACACCTGGAGAACTGAGAGAAGATTCTTTTCGCCCCACACTCCTGTTATTTGACACATGCATAGTCAAGTTGCTTGCCTTAACTCCAAGCTCTGCTGGCCTTGGAGTAGCCTCTTTGAGTTGCCCTTCTGTGTTGTTGAGTAGTAACCTGATCTCTACCATTTACTCCAGTCTGGGGTTGTACCAGAGCCTTTTTTTTATGGCCAATAGCAATGCCCTCCTGATAATAAACAGGTCATCAAGGGCAAGGGTGCTCTTCTATCTGCCATCCACTAATGTGACTCAGAGGTTCCATCTTTGCCATTGACTTGCAACATGACTGTGGTTAATGAACCTAGTTCCTTTGCACTTAATCTCTTCATCTATGAAGTGAGTGGACTATCCTGGATTACCATCAGGATTTCTTCCAGTTTTAATGAGTTTTTGAACCTTGATAGTCACATTTTTACTTATAAACACATACATTTTTATGTGAATGTTACTTCTTACTCACCAAATATATTCATCACAGACCTGTTTTATAAAATGTTAAAGTGTAAGAATAAGCAATAAGTAGGGTGAAGACTAAAATATAATTCAGTTATTTTTGTTCAGAACCTGAATAAGCTATATATTTTTATTTTTAAGCTCTCATAAATGATGGCTATGAGAATCTTGGTTGTTTTCTACATCGGGGCATACTCTATGCAGATCTAAAACTTTGGTTGCTGGCAATCTGTGACTTTGAAACTGTTATTTCTCTAGAAAGGTATGTTTACCTTTTATTCTTATTGATTTCACATTTGTATAAAATTAAGAAAAGAATGAAAGAAAAAAAGCCTTTCCCCCTCATCATTAATAACCTTGTAAAATGAGATACTTATAAAGCCATCTTAGAAACAGAATACTACTTCTGAAAATAAGATGGCTTCTAAAATAAGACCTGTTCCCAACATTGGTTTGCCTCAGATACTTTTGCAAATTTTAGAGATTGCATGCATGTGAGAGGAGTCCAATTCACAGATAACAATACAAAGTTATTAACAGCAGTGTGGGGATACCCATGTTAGGGGTTTTTGAAGTTAACTTCATGAAAAGCTGTCACCAACTTTTAAAATAATGAGAGGGGCGCCTGGGTGACTCAGTGGTTTAAAGCCTCTGCCTTCGGCTCAGGTCATGATCCCAGGGTCCTGGGATTGAGCCCCGCATTGGGATCTCTGCTCAGCAGGGAGCCTGCTTCTTCCCCTCTCTCTGCCTGCCTCTCTGCCTACTTGTGATCTCTGTCTGTCAAATAAATAAATAAATAAAATCTTAAAAAAAAGAATGAGAAAATATTCTGCTTGATACCGCTATGCACAACATATGATTCCATCGGAAGAAACTCTCTATTTAGAACTTCTGACTTCATTTTGCGTAGCAAAGCAAAAAGAAAAAACCCAATTCCACTAGAACGTAGGTTCAGGAAGAAACAAAGACTGAGAATTGCACACACTGGTCAGAAGCCTCAGCTCTAAATCACAGAATTAATTACTTTCCTTTCTTTTCAATGAAGCATTCATTAAAATGAAAGGTGTCCAAAAAAAGTAACAGAGCATGCCAACTGCCAACCAGCAGAATGTTTACCTAGCTTATAGAAGGTAAATTTTAAGTTTGACTCAGAAAAGGTAGAAAATGGCTCCATAATGGCCCCGGTAGTTTTCTTTTGGATATTTTTGAGCCAGGAAGGGAAGGAAAAGAGTTTAAGTTGAAAAAAGGCCAAAAAACGGGCAGTACAAACTCTGGTATCTTTTAGGCAAAGGGTCTAGGCTTCTAATGAAGCTGGGCTATAGAATATGTAGTTTTCCTCATTTTGAAATAAAGGCATTGGATCAAGTAATTTCTAAGACCATTTATATATTAAAATTTTTTGGATTCTAAGAGAGAAAAAAATACATTTAGTTGATATAGAAAAGAAGCTGGGTTATACCTATGTGGAGAGGATTTTTAACCCCCGGCTTTGGAAATATTACTGTTTCTGTTACTCAGGGCAAATACAATATAGCCTGAAGTGAAAATTTTAAATTGAGAAAAACTAAACTTGTAATTCAAGATAAGACAAGATTAAGTCAAGGAAGAGTAAAGTATTGCCTGAGGACTTCAGGAATTCTGTTCCTAGCATACTCTCTACAAATGTTGATTCTCTACTAAGGATTTTTATAAAGTGTTTATAATTTTTAATAGAGAATAGTTAATTGATTTACTTTGCTTTAGTAAAACATTAAAAAAAAACCCTGTTATATATTGATGTATGTATTTCACTAGGTTCATTCAAAACTGAAAAACATTTGTAATAATTAAAATGTCTAACAAGGTTTTGCTTTCTCATTTTTTTTTAGAACCCTTATTTTGGCTTACATAAATATCGGCCTCATACATCTGCTATACTTGGATAACTACTTTGAAGCCACTTTGCATTTTTCTGAGGCTATTAGACTTGATCCTTTATATATTCAAAGCTATATTTGTCAAGCAGAAACCTATCAGAAGGTATTTAGGTTTTGAAAACCTCGATTTAAAAATTTTTTAAAAATTTTCTGGATATCTACCTGTTCAATATAATTTTAGCCATTAATGTACTTGTTCTCAGGTAATTATAGAGACTAATGCATTTTCAAGCAATAAATATTATATAGAAGTAGTTAACTATAATTACCTATGCATAAAGACTCTACTTATGAGGCATGAATTTTAAAAAATAACTTTTTTCCTTATTCCAAAAATAATATATATTTATTTCATGCAATATATGTATGTAAATAAGTTAAAAATCATCCATAATTTTATTCTCTAGAGACAACTGCTGTTAATGTTTTGCAGTCTGTTGTTTGGACTCTGTGTGTGTGTGTGTGTGTGTGTGTGTATAGTGAGCAGGTGGGTTTGTAGAATGGGATCCATGCATATAATGAGATCCTACTCTTTCATGCTTACCTTTAATATTGTTTAAATTTTAGAAGTTACTTAAATTAAAAAGTGTAATTTAACTTTAGTGTTATAAAATCAAACAATGCAATAAATAGTAAAAAGTCCTCTCTGATTCCAATCAAATCGGACTTTCCAGTGATAAACTCTACTAACTGCTGTTTCTGCCTTTCAAGATAGATACCCCTATCTACCACTCCACCACCAACCATCCTGTCCAAAACACTGTCATTCCTCACCAAGATAACTGCAGGGACCTCTTGGTCTTCTTGCTTCTGTTCTTTCCTACTTCTTGATGGATTTTTCAACATAGCAGCTATAATGATCCTATTAAAACATAAGTCAGATTATTTCACTTTGCCCAAAACCCTTTAATAGTTATCCTGCAAAAGCCAAAGGCCTGCAAGAGCCACAGGAATTGGCTCCTTATTACATTTCTACCCTTGTCTTCTAGAAGTCCTCTAATCACACGGATTTCAGTCAGGATAGCCTAGTTTGTGCTGTGGTTAAACACATACACACACTAACACATATAAACACACACACCAAAAAAATCTCCAAAACACAAAAAGTCACTGTAATAAAATAGCAAATGTTTATTTCTTGCTCATACTGCTTGTCCACTGAGAGTTGGCTAGAGGGTCTTCTCCACTGTCCACATCTCAGGACCCAGTGTGACTGGAGTCCAACGCAAAGTCCTTCTCTTCCTGATGATGGAGGTAGAAGAACCAGGGCAGACTTAGTATTGCCTCAGGGAAAGTTTGCTCTTCACTATTGCTGGGGAAGGGATGGACATACTTGCTTAACTCCATGTTAATGGAGCTAAAGGCTTCTGGAGAAGTTGGAATTCCTTCTGGGCACACTTACACGATATCAGGGTATAAAGACATATATTCAAAGTGTCATTATTCTTAGGAGGAAAAAGTCTATGTGGTAATGGTTGAATAAATTGTGTTGAGTCATACCATAGAATACTATGTAGTCATAAAAACAGTAATTAGAATGATACCAGTATTGTCAAATAAGAAAAGCAAGATTCAGAAAAGAGTGTTAAGTGTGCACAGCATGATCTCATGTAAATAAAACAATTGCAAATCAAACCCTGTGTTTATACATGGAAGAATGTGTATGCCTACTACGTGTGTTCAGCCTACAAAGAGAATCTAATCTAAGGCTGCCTGGAGAAGTCCTACCCCAGGACAACTTATAAAGATCAGACCGTGAGCCTCCATCTTTCCCAAACAGGGTTTCTTCAATGCATAGATATTGGAACAGGTGGAACAATGCAGACATGATGAAGCTAGATGCTTTATTAATTACACAAAGTGGAGCAGGATAAGCTTGAGAAGCACTGAAGTTCTATGGAAATTCTCAAATTTATTTAAACACATTTCATACTCCCTACTTCTGGATTCCTTCTTTTGACTCCACCCACTATTTCCTCCAGACAGTTTGTATATTTCAACAGATGCTGCCTACTTCTGTGCACAAATTAGTTTTGTGCGTTCTCCTCTTTGTATCACTATGTCAGCGTTGTAGGAGGAGTTGTTGATGTCCCAGGTTCATTTTGCTGGGGTCTTTAGAGTCCTCCTACTCCCAGTGATAGTAGGTTTTTTCCTCCCACATTTGTACAAACCTAGATTATGCTCCTGTGACCTGTATTAAGGAAATAATCAATGTATACATTATATATTGATTTTAAACATATAATTTCCATTGTTCTTGTATTTTGTTTTATTCATTCACTTACTTATTAAGTGCAAACTTGTTATTCCTCCCTTATTTTTTTTTTAAAGATTTTATTTATTTATTCAGAGAGAAAGAGAGTGCACATGTGCAAGCAAGGGGAGGAGCAGAGGGAGAGAGAGAATCTCAAGTGGACTCCATGTACTGAGTATGGAGCCAGGTGCTGGGCTTGATCTCATGACCCTGAGATTCTAATCTGAACTGAAATTAAGAGTTGCTCACTAACCAACTAAGGCAACCAGGCACTGCTTTCCTCCCCTATTTTTAAGTAGAATTTACTAGTAGTTTTTATTTTACCATCCTTTGCATGCTAGTTTACTAACTAGCGTGGAAAAGGTGTTCTGGTTAAAGGAAAAAACCAAAAAGCTAAGTGAAAAGGGAAAACAAACTATAAATTGTGATATAACCACATTTATGTGGTTTTAAGGAACTAAAGACTTTGCATCATAAACTTAAAAAAAATTTCCTGTATCTTATTTGCAATAAATAATTTTGATGATTCTTAAAAAATGTGTACTAGAGGATTTTCTTGCAAAATTTCCATACTGATTGGTGGGAGGGAAACATCAGAAGGGAAGCAATCAGTATTATAAGGAAAGCTTCTGTTTATCACTCAACAGTTACATAAACCGAAAGAGGCAGTAAGAGAGTTATCGCGTGCTATCCACCTTCAGCCAGATGGAATCCAATTATATATAATAAGGTATGAACATAGATATGGAGTTCTTCTTTGGATAACTTGGCACATGAGATAGCTGTTGAGATCTTTACTTCCCTCTTGATCCTTCTAGCTCCTCTTTTTGCATTCAATCTCCCAGCAGTGGCCTTCTTCTAATTAATAGGTCAGATATAGCTATTGTATTTATTGTATTAATTTTATGATAATTTATATTATGAAATAATCAGATTTCCCCTTTGCTCTATCCTTGCATCAAAATACAACTATTTAAGCTATGCTATGATCCAGTAATCTTACTACTGGGTATTTCTCTATAGAATACAAATCACTAATTTGAAGATATATATACATCTCTATGTGTATTGCAGCAATATTTACAGTAACCAAACTATGGAAACAGCCCAAGTAAGTGTTCATTGGTAGATAAATAGATAAAGAAGATGTGTATATATACAGTGGAATATACTCAGCCACAAAAAGAATGAAATCTTGCGATTTGCAAAAACATGGATGGATCTGGAGGGTATAATGCTAAGCAAAATAAACCAGCCACTCAGAGAAAGACAAATACCATGTGATTTCAGTCATTTGTGGAATTTAAGAAACAAAACAAGGTGGGGGACAGCAAAGAGACAAACCAAAAAACAGACTCTTAATAAGAGAACAAACAGAGGGTTACCAGAGGGGAGGCTGGTGGAGGGGATGGGTGAACTTTTTATGGCTGAGCAATATTTTGTTGCATATATATATACCATATCTTCTTAAAAACTGAAATGTTGTTGACACACAATGCTACATTAGTTTCAGGTGTGCAACATAGTGATTCAGTAACTCTTTACCTTGTTTTTTATGCTTACCATAAGTGTAGTTACCAACTAAATAATACTATTACAATACTATTGACTCTCCTTCCTATGTTGAATCTTTCATTCCCATGATTTATTCATTTCATCACTGGAAGCCCATACCTTCCATTCTCCTGCACTGATTTTACCCCTGCCCCCCCCGCAACTATTCTCTTTATTTATGGGTGTTTCTGCTTTTGTAGTCTGTTCATTTGGTTTAGATCATTTAGATCCAAGAACTGCTTTTGTTATTTGTTCATTTGGCTTTCGGATCCTACATGTGTAATCATTCAGTATTTGTCTTTTCAGACAATGATACAGTATTTGTATACGATACAAATCCTATAGTATTTGTCTTTTCAGACACTTAGATTTCTTCCATATCTTAGGTGTGGCAAATAATGTTGCAATGAGATAGTGGTGCATATACTGTTTTGAATTAGTGTTTCACTTTCTTTGGATAAATACTCAAAAGTAGAATTGTTGGAGCATATGGTATTTCTATTTTTAGTTTTCTGAGGAACTTCCATACTGTTTTTCATAGTGGCTGTACCAATTTGCATTCTTATCAACAGTGTACAAGAGTTCCCTTTTCTTCACATCAATACTTGTTATTTCTTGTCTTTTTGATAATAGCCATTCTGACAGGTGTAAGGTAATATCTCATTGTGCTTTTGATTTGCATTTCCCTGATGATATTGAACATCTTTTGGCCATCCATGTGTCTTCTTTGGAAAAATATTCAAGTGCTTTGCCCATTTTTAATCAGATTATTTGTTTTTTTTTTTCTGGTATTGAGTTGTACGAGTTCTTTATATATTTTGGATACAAGTTCCTTATCAGATATAACATTTGCAAATATCTTCTTCCAGTCAGTAAGTTGACTTTTCATTTTGTTAATGGTTTCCTTTGCTGTGCAAGACTTATTATTTTTTCATTCAGTGTAGTCCCATTGCTTTATTTTTGCTCTTGTTTCCTTTGTCTGAGGAGACAGATCCCCCCCAAAAATATTGCTAAGACCAATAACAGAGTTTTTGGTCTATGTTTTCTCTTAGGAGTTCTATAGTTTCAGGTTTTACATAAGATAAAGTCTTAGATCCATTTTGAGTTTATTTTTGTGTATGGTGTAAGAAAATGATCCAATTCATTCTTTTGCATATAGCTGTCTATTTTTCCCCAGAACCACTTATTAAAGAGACTGTATCTTCTATTTGCATAGTCTTGCTTCCTTTTTCATAGATTGACTGACCATACCAGTGTGTGTTTATTTCTGGGCTTTCTATTCTCTTCCATTGTCTGTTTTCTGTTTTCTG
This sequence comes from Mustela nigripes, assembly GCF_022355385.1. Taxonomy (NCBI): domain Eukaryota; kingdom Metazoa; phylum Chordata; class Mammalia; order Carnivora; family Mustelidae; genus Mustela; species Mustela nigripes. The sequence goes on from NC_081569.1 coordinate 85,976,313, forward strand.
TCAGTACCATACTGCTTTGATTACTATAATTTTTTAGAATAATTTGAAATCAGGGAGTATGAAACTTCTAGCTTTGTTCTTCTTTTCAAATTGCTTAGGACATTTGGGTTCTTTTGTGGTTTCATACAAATTTTAGGATTATTTGTTCGAGTTTTATGAAAAAAGCCATTGGTATTTTGATATGGATTGCCCTGAATCTCTAGATTGCTTTGGATAGCGTGGACATTTTAATAATAATAGTTTTTCATCTATAAGCACTGAATATCTTTTCGTTGACTTGTGTCAACTTCAGTTTCTTCCATCAATGCCTTATAATTTTTAGAGTACATATCTTTCACCTCCTTGTTTAAATTTATTCCTAGGAATTTGTTTCTTTTAGAAGCAAGTATAAATGAGATTTTTAAAAAAATTTCTCTTTCAGATCTTTCCTTATTTAGTGTATAGAAACAAAAGATTTTTCTATATTCATTTTGTATCCTGCAACTCTACTGAATTCTTTTATTAGTTCTAATAGTTGTTTTTTTTTTTTTTTTGGTATTTAGAGTTTTCTCTATATAGTATCATGTCATCTGCAAATAGTGAGAGTTTTACCTCTTCCTTTCTAATTTGGATGCCTTTTATTGCTTTTTCTCGTCTGATTGCTGTGGCTGGGAACTTTATGTTAAACAAAAGTGGCAAGAATGGGCATTCTTGTCTTATTTCTGATCTTAGTGGATAACTTAGTTTTTCACCACTGAGTATGATGTTAGCTGTGGGTTTAGAGTACAAAATTTAAAATATAGATCATTGAAAAAAATTGAGTATTTTTCTTTCAGCTTCACTTTTCCTAAATTGTTTTTCATCACATCTGCATGGTAATTGGTCTATTTAGACTATTTAAATATTTATAATTTTTTCATTGTTTTTAGCATACATATGAAGTATGAATAAAAGTATTATAATTACAAAAATGTAAGTGACTTATTATAAGTCGTTTTGTTTTAGAAAAATTATTTTTTACTGCTTAGAATTAAAAAGGTATTATTTCTTCCAGAGGACAATATCTTCTTATGATGAAATGTTATGATCTTGCAAAGTTTACTATTTATCAAGTAGCAGAAATGAACAAAGGTAAATATAATCAATGCAAAATTAAAATTGTCTTAATTTAAAAATAAATACCTCCTAAAAATGTTTATACTGTTTGCAATAGTTATATATAGATAACATGAAAGGTTTATTTCTAATCAAAGATAGATTTTGAAACTTTATATCTTCAGTTTCATATGTACATAGTCAACTATTAAATGCTTCATAATGAAATGAATCTTGTGAGAGATTATTATAGGAGATGCCAGGGTTATACTTTTATTTTTTTGTTTTTGTTGTTGTTTGTAATTGGAATGTCTTATTTTTGTTGGTGGTAAACAGATTTTAGTATTATTGATGTATTGATTTATTGATTTATTAATCAATATTTCAAATATAAATTATTGAATTGCTTGACTTCTTTAAACTAATTTAATCCTAGATACTTGGTAAAGGTATTGATAAACTTTCTTTTCCTTTTAGGTCTCATTGAGTTGAGTCCTATACAGCAAGCACTCATTTATTCATTTTGTGAAAACCATGACAAGGCCATCCAGGTCTTGGATAGTGTCACTTTGAACAGGCCTGAGCTCACCATGTATATTCTACTAGCAAAAGCCCAAATGAAGGCCAAGAGAAACAAGGTGAAAAGTCTTGGATAACACTTACTAACCTATTAACAGGGATTTTATATTGTGCTTATTAGAATGAAGGCTAACATACTTTCTTAAAATATAACTAAATTATAACATTTATTTATTGATTCTTGTGTTAACATTTGGGTTATTTCTTCTCCTCTTAAGGATAGGGCTGCTATAAATATTCTTTTTCATGTATTCTGTTAACATGTGGAGTAGTTTTCTAGGATATATTCCTAGAGAGTGGAATTGCTGGTGTGTAGAGAATGTGAATATCTAATTTTCAAGAAAGTGACACATTATTACCTAGGGTTGTACCAGTTTATTCTCCTACCTGTCATATACATGTGTGACTGTTCATTTCCATCCTCTACTGTAACTAGTTATGACTTTATTTTTTTCAACTTAGGAGATAAAAACTGATGTCTCATTGTGATCTTAATTCCCATTTTTCTGTTTGAGCACAGATTGAATATCTTATATGTTTTGTAACCTCTCATATTTCCTGTCTCATCAATATCCTAAACTTATTTTTTGTTTGTTTATCTTGTTCTTATTGATTTTAGGCATTAAAAAATAAATTCTGTACATTAATCCTTGATTAGTTATGTGTGCCATGTTTCTTCTTGAATGTGTGCCTGGTCTTATATAGAGGTTCTTAATTTTAATGTAGTAGAACTAATATATTTTTTATTTTATTGTCATGGCTTTAAAAAAAATCTTGTTTTAAGAAATTTTTCCCTACCCCAAGGTCATATGGGTATTCTTCCATATTTTCTCCTAAATGCTTAAAAGTTTTGTTTTTTCCATTTAAGACTTTAACTTAAATGATTTCTTTGAGTGTGAGATAAGTGATAAAATATCAGTTTTCCCCATATGGATATCCAGGTGTTCTAGTGTCATTTATTGAAATGTTCTCTCAAACCAAAGATCTGAAGAGGTACATCTAGTTTTCATGTATATGCAGATCTGAATTTGGGCTCTTTATTCTGTTCTTTTGGTCAGTTTTTTATTTATCCCTGGCCCAATAGTGTAGTCTTTTTTTTTTTTTTTAAGTTTTATGTGTTTATTTTTAGAGAGGGGGAGAGAGAGAGAGAGCAGGGGGAGGAGGGGCAGAAAGAGAGAGAAAGAATCTCAAGAAGACTCCCTGCTGAGCACAGAGCCCAGTGCAGGCTCATGACCCCAAGATCATGACCTGAGCTGAAATCAAGAGTAGGATGCTCAACTGACTGAGCCACCCAGGTGCCCCTACAATGTCCAAATTATTATGATAGTTAATTATTATAGTTTTACTATAGTTCTTGATATCTGGTAGAGCTAGTCCCTACACCATATTTTTATCTAGGAAACTCCTGGTTATTCTCTTATATATACATTTTAAATTCAGCTTGTCAAGATCCATTAAAAATTCTGTCAACTCTAGGTTATTGTAAGGAGAATTGACATTTTATGATATCAAATTTCTTTTTGGAATACTCTTCTGTTTACTTTAAACTTCTCTGCCCCTACCCATTGTTCTGTAGAAACTCGGGGTTACCTTTGCCCTCTTCTATCCAATCAATAGTGATGTTCACCTGGTTCTTTCTAAATATCTTTCAATTCTACTTCCTTTCTCTATTTCTGTGATCATTATCCTAGTCCAAAGCACACATTTATTTTGCTAGAATGATAGCAACCGTGTTGCTCTCTTCCAAGCTTTTATCCACACAACAGACATAGTATACTCTTTAGAATGTAAATATGCTTTACCTGCAAGCCCCACCAGAGCTTCCCTAGGAGACTTTTTTAGAGTCGTGAAGAAGTGACAGGCAGGACATCAACGATGAGAAGCAGCAGGAGGAAGTGAAGATGTGTTCACTTTAATTTTAAATGGGATGGAAGACTCAATGGACTCAAAGAGATAGTGAAGGGGCAGTAATCCAGAAGAGGCAGGAAATAACTTATGTTCCAGTGGGGCAGAAGGAGTTGGGGTCAAGAATACAGCTTGAGAAATTAGCTCTGGAATGGAGAAGAAAGGAAACCGCTCAAAGACAGGAGAGAAAAAAGATGGAGATGAAGGAAGATAAAGATACACTGAAAACTAAAAAGGAGGGAAGTGGAGAAAGAAAGTGATATCTTTTTTTTCTACAGCAAGGTCACATCGGAGAGTGAGGGTGGAAAGATGGACATTAAGGTGGGCTGTAAATATATGAAGTAAAAGTTAAGTGGGGGGCACAGAGGACACTTAGCATATCCAAGCTAAATCTCATGGTGTCTTTAGTAATCTAATATAATTTTAAAAATGGGCTAAAGAGTCATAAATATTTGTATTTCCATATAGATAAATGTACCTATTAGTTTGTTATAAAAAGTCATTTCTGTCTGAGAAATTGAATTTTTTTCATTAATGAATTTCAACTAGTTTAAATGGGTGATTTTTGATGTTAGTTCATTTCCTGGTGCCAGCAGAATCCCTTAAGAGGACAGTAGGACAAAATACAGGTTGATTAAAACCACATCAGATATTATCATTGGAAATCCTTTACTATCTAATAGCTGTCTAGTATTTCTTCCAGGAACATTTCTAAAGAATTGGCCATAAACTAGTCTATAAATTTAAGTTGATTTTAGGCTATGAGAAAATAATCTTTAGAACTTAGAAATTATAGCTTCAAAGTGCGCATGTATAAGCCTGCTTAAGTAGTGGATTGTAGGAGAGGCACCTTGGTGGGATTCCCTGCCATCAGATTCCCTGTCTGGGTCCTTGTCTGGCAGTGCACTGACAAGGCCTGTGTCATTACCAGGCCTGTGTGCCTAGGGTAAAATGTGAGTCAGGCTGTGCACTCAGGATTCCCTTTAATGTTTAAGCTGTCTTGTTCATCACGTTAAATAAATACGAGAAAGAAACATTCTCGTCTTTTTTTTTTTTTTTTTTTTTTTTTTATCACTCTAGGAAGCTGTGAGAATGTTTAAAAAGGCATTGGATATCTTTTCTCATTCTGATAAAGGACCAAATGCGGTAGCAGCTTCAGCAGACTGTCTGTATAACTTGGGTCTTTGTTACATGGAAGAAGGCAACATACAAATGGTATTTTGTATGTTTAGGAGCATAGATTATTTGTGATTATAGAAAATCATTCTTTGCATTCAATTCCTTTTCTGACCTATACAGTGAGTGACTAGACCAAATTTCTTTCTTTTTTTTTTTTTTTTTAAAGATTTTATTTATTTATTTATTTGACAGACAGAGATCACAAGTAGGCAGAGAGGTAGGCAGAGAGAGAGAGAGAGAGAGAGAGAGAGAGGCAGGGGTGGGGGTGGGGGTGGGAAGCAGGCTCCCTGCTGAGCAGAGCCTGATGCAGGGCTCAATCCCAGGACCATGGGATCATGACCCGAGCCAAAGGCAAAGGCTTTAACCCACTGAGCCACACAGGCGCCCTAGACCAAATTTCTTATAAAGGTTGGCTTATTACAATCAGTGTGAACTCTGCAATGCCTACTATATTGTTTTACTTATTCAACACATTTTATTTGAGACTTGTTTGTTCACAGTATTCCAAAGACTAATGTCTGACTCCTACCAAAACAGTAAATCTAACTGTAAGAAATTATTATAGCATAATATTTTTATCACAATAAGAATTTATTTATTAAATTATAAGTACTTTATTTAAAAAAAAACATTTATTTATGTAGAGAGAAAGGGAACGTGAGCAGGGGAGGGGCAGAGGGACAGGAAGAGCGAGAATCTCAAGCAGACTCCATTTTAAAATTGTTAATGATATGACAAAATAATTGTTATTTTATAATGGCTAACATGGGGTATTTCATAATTTAATTTCTCTACACACAGACATATAGACACAGACACACATAGTCATGCACACACACCCACACACCATTCTGGTCTCTGTATTCTTAGGGTCTTGCAACTCCATAAACTTGAAAAAGAGTTGCACTTAATTAGTAGTTCCATTAGGAAATCCCCTAAAATATAAGATTAATTATAAATCTTTTCTGTGTTTTTAGCCCTTTTGGACAACCAGAGCAAACCTATCTTTGCTTTACAATGTTGGGAAAAATTTTAGAGTTCCACTGTTAAGAAATTTCATAACTATATATCTGCTATGGTTCTTGGAACCTCATGAAAAATAAATGTACAAGTTGTACTTTGAATAAACACAATATGAAGAATAGCAATTAAAATTGTACTTCCAGAAGTACTGTCATCTAACAATATGGGTTATATTGACATTACTCCGGGAGTAAAGGGACCTATAAATTACAGTAATAAACCTGGCCTGTTTATATTACTTTTATTTTCTTAACAAAGTTCACTGGGAAAAATGAATTTAAAGTGACCAAAGATAAGTGAAAACTTTTCTACGATTGTTACACACTATAATTTATTAACATTTTAAATTAATATATTCTACTCATTCATTTATCTTCACTAATATATTCTACTCACTCTGTTCTACTCACTACTTAACAAAATACTCTTCTAGGCTTTTGATTGTTTTACAAAAGCTGTGAAAGCAAATCCTGATTTTGCAGAAGGCTTTTATCAACGTGGGCTTTGTAAAGTAAAACTCCACAAGGATAGCTCGGTCCTGGATTTTAATCGTGCAATTACCCTCAATCCAAAACATTACCAGGTATTTAAATGAATAATTTCAATGATTTGGAGAATGGGTCAAATTTGTTAAAACTACTAAATCTTCATATGTCATTGTTATTAATTAGCAAGATTTGGTTACTTATACCTACTTTTTGGCTGTGTTTTGATAATTCCTGTATCTGTATTTCCCCCTGAACTAAAAATTTTGTTTATAATAGTAATGCTTTACGTAAAAGTGCTTCATGAATTGTGATGTTTATAAATACTGTTAATATTTTATTGTACCTATTATGATTCATATACTGTTATTAATTTTTTACTTCATCTTTTGCTATCACATTTATTCCTGCCTTTTAAGAGGCTGTACAGACAACACAAAATTCAATAGGTGAAGCTTGACTATGAAATTTGAATATGCTAAATATTAGATGATTTTAGAGAATACTGTTAATTTTCTCAGATATATAATGATAGTGTGCTTATCTAGGAGAATGTTTGCATAATGGAAAGCCTGGAGGTCGCCAGGTATTATGTATTAAGTATAGTGATGTCTACAACTTATTTTCAAATAGTTCAGAAAAATAGATATAATAAATATTGTGAAATAATAATCATTGAATCCACATGGTAGTTATATGGATGTTCATTGTACTATTTTTTAAATTATTCTCTATGTTCAAAATACTTTATTACTTTAAAAAAAGAGTTATTTAGGGGCACCTGGGTGGCTCAGTGGGTTAAAGCCTCTGCCTTTGGCTCAGGTCATGATCTCAGGGTCCTGGAATCGAGCCCCGCATCAGGCTCTCTGCTCGGCAGGAAGCCTGCTTCCCTTCCTCTCTCTGCCTGCCTCTCTGTCCACTTGAGATCTCTGTCTGTCAAATAAATAAATAAAAATCTTAAAAAAAAAAAGTTATTTATTTGAGAGTAAGTGTGTGCATGAGTGGGGGAGGGGCAAAGGGACTGGGAGAGAGAATCTCAAGCAAACTCCCCACTGAGCTCGGAATCTACACGGGGCTGAGTCCCACAGCCCTCACCGAGATCATGACCTGAGCCGAAACTGAGAGTCAGATGCTCAAGGACTGAGCCACCCAGGTGCCTGTTTGAAATATTTTCTAATAAAATAGAGTGGGGGGAAAAAAGACTATATTTTATACCGTTTTTGGATGGCATGGATTTGTTCAAACTATATCTTTTGGGAGAATTGATGCTTTACTAAAATATTCATTCCTGCTTTCCTCTGCTCTTTTCCTGAAAAGGCATACTTAAGCCGAGTAGCCTTCTATGGTTTGAAAGGCAGATACTCCAAAGCAATCTTGAATTGTAATGAGGCCATTAAAATTTATCCTCAGAGTGTGCGTGCCTATATCTACAGAGGAGTTCTGAAATACTACAACAAGGTAGGGCTGTTTCCTGTCTTGTTAAGTGAGATTTTAGAGTGCGTGGATGCTCAGATTTGTCAAGTTGTGACTAGCTTCCTTTTTCCTTCTGTGGGGGAGAATCCCCATGGTATAAAGGGCACAACTGCATAGAACCCTTTATGCTTTCACAGTACATCAAAGGGATTTCAATTCATAATTTTGCACAAAATAGTGATATTTACTTTTTATATTTATATTTTAACTAGCACTTACTACTTATTAAGAAAGTAGCGTATATTCATTGCAAAGGGTTTGGAAATTACATAGGGGAATAAAGAAGATTAAAATCACCTATTACCCCCATCATCAAGTGAAAATTCCTGAGAGCATTTTGGTTTATTTGCATTTAGTCTTTTTTTTCCCTGAAAATATGATATGTATTTTCCAAAACTGGGATTATGCTACTTAAAAATTTGTTGTGCCTTGCTTCTCACAATTTTTGAAGATACCATTTTTAAAGACTGAATAATATTCTACCATAGTTTATTTTTATTGTTGGGCATTTTACTGTTTTACCATTTTGCTGTCTTAAATAATACACACACTGAGAACAAAGCCATTGCTGGAATTTATGATTGACTCCTAAATGGAACTTACTGGATCAAATGGTGTGAGCAGCCCCATTGATATCTGATACTTCATGGAATACTTTGTTTCTCCCTACTTTTCTTTTCTGACCTTTCTTTGTAACTATTTCATATGAAATATTTTGCAAATAATACCTTAAGACAAAGGTAAGACCTTGTATTACATGTTAAGTCCATGAAAATTACTATCTACAGAAATGAATGATCTAAGTTATCAGAGACGCATCAAAGAGGAAGTGAAAGAGACCATGGGTAGAAAACATGATGACCATTATGTTACATAACAGTATGAGTGACAGAAGCAAGCAAGGTTTGGTGAATGTTTGCTGGATGAATGTGGCTTCTCTTTTACTAATAAGAAGTATAATCTTTTTGCTTTATAGCAATATTGGCAATAAGATAATCATCTAAATTAAATTATATATTGAATTTTATTTGTGGGTAGGAGAAACATTATTATAAATAATTCCTACCAAGAGATCTTAATTAACTCTGTGAAAGATTAGCTTAATTGTCTTAATTTCACAGATGATGCACAGAATGGGTAAATGAATGTTCCAAAAAATTTGATAGAATCGAGAATTTATTTTGCAATTAAATTTCAGTCCATTATGATTGATCCTTCTTATCTAGTTATTTTTTTCTTTGCAGACTTATAAGCTAGCGATTACAGATTTAACTACAGCTATCAATATGGACAAAAACAGTTATGTAGCATTTTATAACAGAGCATTATGCTACACCAAGATAAACGAACTTCGAATGGTAAGTGACCATTTTAGTAAACTACACATTTGTAAACACATTTAAAGCAAGTGTAAAGCATTTTCTTCTGTTATAGTTTTGAAAAGTATTTCCTGTGGAAATACACATACACACACATAAACACACACACAAACTTGAGAAACCAAAGAACAGTTTCAAAGAATATTTAAGGTTTTATTGGTCCTCACCAAATATATTTATACAATCTTTGCAATGTCACATGAGAATTAATTTTACAATGCTCATAAGCATTTAAAGGTATTTACAAATTAAAATATATTTCACAATTCTCATTTGAGTGAATGTTTCTACTGATATACTGCTTGCAGAATTTTTTTTTCCAATATGCTTTTTTAAATTTTTAATTTTTTTATAAACATATAATATATTTTTATCCCCAGGGGTACAGGTCTGTGAATCGCCAGGTTTACACACTTCACAGCACTCACCAAAGCACATTGCTTGCAGAATTTTTAAGCAGTGATCATTAACAATATCTTTGCTTCAAAATCTCAACATTAGCTAGAAAAGTTTGTTTAGGGATTTTTTTTTTTTTTTTTTGTACAGTACTCAGACCACAGACGCAGCAGGGAGTTTTCCACTATGGTTTCCAGATCTGGGACCAGCGACAAGCATTGCCTGTGTATTTTGAAGCCGCAAATGATGGCTGCAGTAAAACTTTTTCCTCTGTTTGTCCTGATCCACCTTCTACCTGGGCAGAATGTCTTTTCTGTTTTCTAATCTTACCCTTCTCTTCCCTACCCCTGCAGGACTGGTCCTTTCCAAGTCAAGATTTCTCGCTGGCCAGCTGGTCTTGGCCTCTCATTGCCCTGCCCGCCCTCTCGCTTCTCTCCTCTGTTGTTCTGTTGTCTGCTTGTCTTCCCTTCTCATTTCTCTCTACTTCTACAGTTAGTGAAGCTTTCCTCTAAGAGACTACCTCGCATTCCCACTGTTCTCCTCCAACCTCCTTGAAATTTGGACAGTGGAATCTGTTTAAGACGTTGGGAGATTTAGAGAGGTATTTGCTATGGAAAGGAAGAAGTTGAGAACCATTGTTCCTACCTAAGAGACTGTAGAATTCCTGGCAGCCCGTCTGTCAGGTTTCCTCCAGAAATCTTGACAAACGAATAACTAATTTTTAACGAAGGAGTTGTTAAGATTCTAAAAGCTAATTAAAGGATCATTTATCAAGTAACCTGCACAGCAGGCATCTTTGACCGGCTCCCTCCCCACCCCATTCCTGCCTTTTCTGGGTAACTCTGAAGCCACAAACAATGGACTGGGTGGGGGCAGGGAACTCCCATTTTTGTTATCTCTGATACCTAGCAGAATCAGTGTTCTAATTCAGTGTTCTAAAATGAGAAACTACCTGGAGATCTAACAAGAATAATCTTAGAGCTGCCAGCCAGCTCACACATTTCCTCCAACGAAGACACTTTACAGAGGAGGAAATGGAAGCAGGGAGAAGTTAGGAACATATCCAAGTCACACAGAGTAGAAAGCTGGATTGGCGTTCACAGGTTTGTTTGCTTCTGGCTAACAGTCTTTAGGTGGCTTTGTAAAACCAGCTGACCTCCAGCGTGTGGACCGGATGTCATTTAACAGTGTCTGCCCCTCCCTGTTTGTCTCCCTCCACCTGTTTCTCAGCATTCTTGTCGTGACTAGAGTGAGAAAACCCAAGTACCTTTCTGCAGAAAATGCACTTAGGCATTCTTCTAAGATATGCTATCATAAAAAATTAAGAAGAGGGGAATTCTGCTTCCTACCACCTCATTTCAATATAAATAACTGTTACCACTTACTTAAGGCTTATTGGGTGACAAGCACTGAGCTATATGCTTTACCAACATACAATCAAAATATTTTTAAGTGGACTTTTACAACAATATGATGTTATTAATATTCCAATTTTATATGTGAGTAGAGTGAGGCTTAGTGTTAAGTAATTTCCCCAAGACTGAAGATCTAGTAATAATAGCAGAGGCATGATCCAAATCCTGCTCACTGACCTTCATGACATCTCATTTCCCACCTTTTGTTTCCTCCTGTGTCACCTATTCAGCTGCTTAGTGGATTTCCAGGGCATCTTACAGGTTTTATATTCTGGGATTCCATGACAGGAAAACTGCAAACATTCTAGTTTTGTTTTGTTTTGTTTTATGCATATTATGAATTATTTTTACAGCTCTGCCAGAGGTTTGCTTATAATTTTGTCACAACGCACATACAGGATTTTTAATTGTACAGTTCTTTTAGACACTTGAGTGTTTGGTAATGAAATACTGGAGAAGGACCAATGAGCAAATAGTAAAATGCTTATTTGTATTTTCAGTTAGCATGAGCTACAGGCATAGAAAATTTGACCCTTTTCTGATGAAACAGTAGAGGCTACTTTCAGGCAAACAGGTTTGAGCGATGATAGGTAGTAACGGCCCACAGCCACCCCCTGGCTGAATAGAAAGCCCAGTCAGGTGACCCACCTTAAAATATCTGTAGGCCTTAACTAACTAAAGGACTTTTTACAACCTGACACAATTACTAAAAAAGGAGGAGATTCCAAACTTGGCATACCTCTTCACCCTCCCTCTTTAAAAACAGTGTCCACCCACTACCTCCTTATAGGCTTTCCTCTGCTGGCCTGCCTGCCCACTCACTTGCTGTGTATTTGATATACTTCTACTTCCTTTGTTTTGCTTCAGGTGAAATCTGTCACTGCCCATGCCACCAGTTTCCACCCCATCAGCGCCCTATATCTGGGAACCCCCATCCAGTTGAGAGACACCCCATTTAAACATCATAGAAATCCATATGGCACTTTTGGACAAAATGTTCAGTAGGAAAATAAGAGATTAAGTTCCAACCATAAATCCCCAGATTTATGCTATTCTTAGTACCTGGTATAGAGTCAGTGGAAAGAATAAAAAAAGATTAAAGTAATGTAGAAAGGTCCTATGAATTGATAATTCTTAGTTTAGATTAGTATCTTTCAAAATATAAGTATGCTTATCAAAATATTTTGAAGTAATTTTCCAATGAGTGCTTATTTGTGTATTAAAATCGATTTTCATTGATTCGTGATTTATTCATTCAACAAAAATTTATCTACTTCCATTAGAGGCAGGCACTGAGTTAGTTATTTACAATGGTAAACCAAATAGATAAACTCTGCCTCCATAAAGATTAGGTTTCAGTGGGAAAAACAATAAAACACTAAAAAGGAATTAAATTTTAAAAGGTAACAAGCGCTGTGCTTTAATGTCAAAAGTCATTTGGTGAAACTACTGAGAGGGGGAAGGGTATTGCGTCTCCCACCCTCAACCATTCCAAACCATATACAATAAAAATCCTTAGGATGATCCAGAGATTACATGTGAAAGGCGAGTACAGTGTGGATCATTTATTAAAAACATAGTAGTGTCTGTAATATTTAGTTAACAGGACCCTTTAAATCTGAGTGATTATTTTTGTCCATAAAAGTAAGTCACATTAAAAATCCATGTTAGGTCCTCGTTTGGGCATAAACACATTTGTTCATAGCCAATGTGGAAGGCCCTAGAGAGTTAAATCTATGTTGTAAGTGATTATTTTATTTTTAGGCATTAATAGACTATGGAATTGTGCTTCTTCTTGATGCTGGAGAAACTGTGACTTTAAATACTTTCATTAATCGTGGACTCATCTACGTAGAGTTACAGCAGTATAGTTTCGCATTGGAGGTAAACCTTCCTTCCTGTTTACTTGTAAAAATGAACCCACTTGATTTTGCACATTCTCTTCTGAAAACTAGTGAACAAATTTTTCTTGGTATCAAATGGCAATATTAACAAGCAATAAAAACTTAGCAAGAACTGTATTGAAGTACTTTGAATGAATAATACAATCTTTGCTCAAAAATGTGTATTTTTACTTTGTTTTGATTACAGGTAAACAGTTAATATATAAAAAAGTATTTCTGATTTGATGAACTATCAATACACTCACCTTCTCTCACGGAGTATCTTGGCTACAAATAAGACTCAATTATTTGGCAAATAAAATGATTTATGTATCAGTTTATTTTGCAGCTCGGTGCTAATTCTTCCTCATTCAGAATTTTCCTCATTCCCCACTGAAAATATATAAAAATAAATCTGTTTGTTTAGCATAGGGCAGAAAATGGCTGCTCAAAATAGGCTACTGGGAATAGACTTAAGTTACTGGAAACAGGCACTCAGAATTGCAATAAAAGAGCATCTGCAGTGTATCAAAAGAGAAATAGGTTGTTTAAAATGTATTTTAGTAATTAATTGTTATTAATTATAATTAAACAAAATTCATCATTTTCATTTTTATCTTATTTGTATTGTCTATTTTAAATTAACTTTGGAATTAAGATTAAGAGATATGAGGCAAAAATCAAATAGTAATTTGAAGTTGGCGGTTAAATAATGGTAGTTTTGCTTTTGTGTTTCTGAGGAAAGACAACAGAATAACAATGAGAATAAGAATAACAATAAGAATGTAATGAGTGTTCCCTAATTTTTTCACCTTTAGAGATGGCTTGTATTATTTCTCTGTGTCCTAGAGTTAACTTTAGAGATTCTACTCCCACAGAAATACTTATTATTAAGGAGGTGTCTGAAAAATCTTGTTCTAGGGAATTTATACTATGAAGAAATGTAATTTTAAGAGTTGAACTCCTTTAGGTTTTGGTTTTGAGATATACCATTTAGAATTCCCTCAAGAAGAAGAGGCTAAAGAACTTTTTTGGGATAGGCAAGTGAGCTATGGAACTCTGGGTCACAGTATTTGAGCGGAACAAGTGAGGAAAATGGGGGTTGAGAGGAAAAGACTTCAGCTGTTGGGGAGTTAAATTCAGGCCCTGTGTTATCTAGCAAGTATATACCATTTAGTACTTAATAAAATCTTCCAACTAGGAAGGGCAAGATTTGAACTCAGATCTTTCTTAATTCCAAATCTTACGCTCTTTCTCACAAGGCAAGTAACTGGCATTGGTGGTAAAATCACAGAGATCATTAAGACAGAGTTCCAGTCCTTGAGGAGCTCATGGTCTAGTGGGAATCATTATTAACCCTTTCTTTTCTTTATCCCACATCAACTCATGAGTCAGTCCAGTTAGCTCTCCCATCAAAACACATTTTTAATTCATCACTTCTCATTTTTGCCACTGCTGTCCTCCTAATTCAGGCCACAATCATCTCTCCTTTGTGGACTTTGTAGTAGCTTCTTAACTGGCCTCTCTGATTTTGTTCTTGTTCCCCAGCATGCTGTTTCTTACACAACAGCCAGAGAGACCTCTTAAAAACCTAAAGAAGGTCGAATTATTCCTTGGCTCAAAACATTCCATTGCTTCCTATAACATTTAGAATGCAATCTGGATTCTTTTCTTTTCTTTTTCTTTTGCAATCAGAATTCTTGACTATGGCCAGCCAAGACCCTACATGATCTGATTGTTGTTTACTCATCTGATTTCATTGTTATATGTTCCTCTTTTCTTACTACAGCCACTCCACTCTGGCCTTTTGCTATTCCTTGGAAATGCCACGCTCCCTTCCTGCCTCAGAATCATCTTACAAGCTATTCCTTAAACATAGAATGCTCTTCCCACTGATCTGTTTGTGGTTCATACCTTCCTTTCCTTTCAGATTTCTGCCTAAATGTGGCCTCCTTAGTCAAAAAGACCATAGATTGATTAAAATGGAATTAAAAAAAATTAAAATAAACTCAAAATAAGTCTGGAAAGGGAAAGCAAAGGAACAGAAAACAGAGGAAACCAGAAGAAAACAAAAAATAAAATTTAGACCTAAATGTAACCATATCAGTGTTATATTAAATAGAAACAGTCAAGTATACCTACTAAAATAATGAGAATATCAGATTGGAATTTTTAAAAAACCTTAACTATAGGGGCACCTGAGTGGCACAATTAAGTGTCTGACTTGGCTTCAGCTCAGGTCTTGATCTCAGGGTTGAGAAATTGAGCCCCAAGTCAGCCTCCATGCTCAGTGTGGAGTCTACTTAAGACTCTCTCTCCCTCTCCTTTTGCTCCTCCCCACCTCTCTATCTCAAATAAATAAATATGTCTTTAAAAAAAAAAAAAAGCCCTAGCTATATTTGGACTCTAGGAAACATACTTTAAATATAATGAAAAAGTCTGGAAAAAAAAGCATGCCAGGCAAACACTAATTAAAAGTTTAAAAAAAGATGTTTTTCTCAAAGTAAAGTGAAAAATATTAATTTGAAACTATTAATTTGAAACATTAAATTAAGAAAAAAATGCAGGTTGAGGAAGAACCAGTGAAAGAATATAAGACCTAATATTAAGAGGGCTAGATTAAAAAAAAAAAAGAGAGAGAGAGAAAGCAGAGTCTTAAAACCTGCATACGGAAAAATTTTTAGTGGGAGTGATTGATAAATAGTGTGGTTAAGTAGGACAAACACTGAAAACCTTTTAGTTAATTGAAAGTTGTATGTCCTACCTTCATAGGAACACACTGACCAGGAAGTAGAATGCAGCATTTAGACTGGCATTGTTTAGGAAGTTAATGGTTAAGCTGGTTGGCTTGAGAACATTTGTTTATCTCTTTGTCCTCCTGAAAACCTATCAGGAAAACAGTAAACGAATAAAAGGATATAATTCCACAAAGTTAAAGATAGTGGAGAAGAGCTCTTTGGGGCAACCAAAACTACCACTCAAGATTTTAATACCTCAAACTTAAAAATGAATGGGTAGCCAAGGAGCCTACACTTGAGGGAAGTGAAACAGAGACTAAAGCAAACAAATGCATTGCCATAGGTATATGGGATAGTGGCAGAAGGGGAGGTATATGAAATGATGGTGTAAGATAGCTAAATATTATCCTATGTCAGAAGTTAAACATGATAGAATACTCATGTTATTAGAAATTTGAAGGTAAATAGCAGAACAAAACCTAGCAAGTTGTGAAAGCAATTGTCTTTGTGCAGTAGACTTGGGTACAGGGAGGAGGAGCAAGAGGGGGAGTGGGGCTCCTTATAAGCTTTGTACATTTTTGAGTTTTATTAGACCCCATGCATTGTATATAAAGCTTACTTTGATAAGAATAAAAATAAATAAAGAACCAATACCTTTAGAGACAGTTTACCAATTACAAAATAAAGTTGGCCTTATGGAACAAGAACAATCAGTTGAGGGGATATGGGGACATGGCCGCTGTGTGTTGACCATGCCTTCAAGGGGATTGATAGTGACAAGAGTTAGAATGACAAGGCCAAGTGCAGTTTTGGGGGAGGGAGGATTGAAGGAAGGCACATTAGGGCAGGGCAGTGAGCCAATGATTAAAGATAGAGAAAGCCCCAGGACTATGGAGGAGCAAGTTTCCAGAGGAGACAGGGAGGAATAAAGTCAAGAGTCCACCTTCTGACACAGAAAGTGAGACAGTGTGGGTGAAGGTCTTTACAAATAAACTCATCAGTGGAGGGAATAGGAGTTGGGATTTCGCTTTGTATGTGAGTGACTTCATGTGGTTTGTTTTTTATGATCTCCATATTAGAGAAAAGATTCATGCAGACAAGAAAAACCATAAAAATTCTGTTAGCTTTATTCTAAGTAATGCTAACAGGGATCATTTATATCTATTGCTGATAATTAATGCCTAATTTCCATATAGCATAATAACAGTTATGTATGTAAAGTCAAGTTGCCATTTGTAAATTATATCTGATTACAAAATAAAACTTGGTATTCTCCATCTTTTAAGTTAGTAGTCACTCCACACAGCCCTCAAATTAATAAGAATGTTTGTAACGAATCTGACCCTTGTAAATTTGCCTCCATTTTAGCAAAATCAATCTTTGTAGGGCAGCTAGCTGGCAGCATATCTGGTTAGATTATATTTGAGTAGACAATAACTTGTTTTTTCCTAAATATTTCCATTTAATATCAAAATATACTTGAGGAATCTAAATGGGGAGTCTGCAGTCACAGATTGGTCGATGTGACTCATACCCTCCTAGAGTCCTAGGAAGGGCTCGTAGAGTCCTAGGAAGGGCTCATACCCTATTGCTCCCTCTTTCACACAAGTATTTGCAGAAATCTCATTCTACCCGCACAAGACAGCCAGCTTCCTCCCTGTGGCACAGCCTGGGAAGGTTGGTGGATGAAAGAGGAGCAAAGAGAAGGAAAGCGGAAGGGAGAAGGAGAAGGAGAGGGAGACCACCTATGAAGGTTAGCTCCTCTTCAGTGCCTAAGAGAGGACAGTGAGTGTTAGGGCCACAAAGTCAGGACCTTTTGTGGGCTTAGCACTTTTTATTCTCTTAACCTCCTCCTCCCCAGGGCCATTCAGGTCTATCCTAGCTGACTTCTCTAACTCAAAATCTTGGGGTTAGAGTTTACATTGCTTCCTCTCAAGAGCTTCTAGGATCTCTGGACAAAACAACATACTTCTTCCCAGAAGTGTGGATTACAAAGTAGGAGCAGCGTTAGTCAATCCACACAAACCACCCAGTTACACACTTTCCTGGGCCTAGGTGCCTGTTTGTTCTCTAAACATACACTGCCAAAACTTATCTCCAAGTGAATTTCCATTTCTATGTAGAAGGGGAAGTCTCTGGTGATGTGCACTGGGAAAAAACAATAAAAAGAAAGCAGATGAAGTAACTCATTACACAGAGCAGGGCAAAGCCACAGGGAAAGTGGAAACCAGTAGCATAAGATTCTGAGTGACTTTTCAGTTATGGGTTTCCTCTGTTCCATCCATTCTCATTAGCTGTGATACTAAAATGAAAAATAAAGTTTGAGGAAGATGTATATTTTAATGTTTGTGTTAAGTATATTCATGGTAGAATCAAAGTTAGAAGGAAGTTTAAGAAAGCACAAAAGATAATGTTACAAAATTAACAGTTTATAAAACTATTTCAGGATTTTAAACAAGCTGCACTGATAAGCAAGACTAATGTGAGCCTTTGTCAAGCAACTGCCATGTGCTATCACAGGTATGGAGTGCAATTTATGTTGATGTGAAAGCAGGTAGAACCATCATATTTATAATGATAGAAGAATAAAAGAAACAGGAAAATGTTGTGGAACTAAGAGTATAAAAATGGGGAGAGACACAAAGATTCCCTGTAGAGAAGTGGGGAGCCCCCCTGAGTGTGTCATTATAATAAATGATTTAGCTAAGTCTTCCAAGAAATAACTGCCTCATGGCATTGGGGAACCCATCTGATACAACCCCATTACTGGAAAGGACCTTGGTAATATACAGAATAAAATCATGCATAGCTTGAAATAGCTAAGAACAAAATAAAATTAATTAATTTTGTTCATAAAATGGAACTAACTTTTATAAAGCCTGTTTCCTGGAAGAGAGAGTGATTTCAAAACATAGTCTCAAGAAAATTTTGCATTTAGAAAACATAGTCGTAAATCTAAAACTAATTACAACAATACCAGTAAATATCCCCAAAATATAAGAAAATCTATAAAAAACTAATTACTTAAAACATTATTACCTGTTTCTGGGGTTATTATAAAAATAAGTAATGGGGCACCTGGGTGGCTCAGTCAGTTAAGCATCCTGACTCTTGATCTCAGCTTAGGTCTTGATCTCAGGTTTATGAGTTTGAGCCCTGTGTTAGGGGCTGTATTGGGGGTTACTTAAAAAAAAAAAAAAGTTAGAGAAGGGGAGAAAAGAATAGGCTCAAATATAGATGACAATCGGTTTAAAAGTTACTCAGATAATATGAGAGTAGGTAGATTTTGTTAACAGTAGTGTTTATGTTTCTACATATACATTTGGCATCTAAAACTTAGTTTCTGATCATTTTGCTTTAAAAAGCATAGAGATTTAGCCATGAAGATTTTTTGGTAGGATGAGATATATTCGATTAAGTGATAGTTTACAGTACTATTTTTCATGAAACAACAGCAATTAATTGGAGGAGAAACTTGGATATTCACAAATTATGTAAGCTAGGCTGTGTAAATATCCAGTTTAGAGAATAGAACATAGTTTGAATTATTTAGGAAATCAGCATTCTTTTTTTCCCCCCTTTAGGACACAGATAGTACAGCTACATTTTTCTTCGAAAGTCAGACTTTTAATTTTATGAACATAGTAATATAATAATTGCTACTTGTAAAAGGTGTCATTGAGGTAAAAAGCCTAAACGGGTCTCAGACATTTAATTTTATATAGAAAGCAAAACATAGTCACACCATTGTCTATATTAATCCAGGAACCTTTGTACAATTCATCTCTTTAGGTAATTGTCATTCTTAAAAAGAGATGGAATAATGATGACTGATGTGTTTGTTTTGGTGGGTGAGTGCAGACCAAAAATGTCTGAGGTCATTGTATTCTCTTAAAATTAAAAAAAAAAAAAAAAAAGACTCAAAAATTTCTCTCAGCCTCATTTTTATGTTTAGCAACTATTAGAGACAGTAAAGTTCTCTCTGTGTCAGTTCCTGAGCTCTTTTATGAAATGTAATCACTGGGTCTATATGGCAGAGCCTCCTTAAGCTGATACTGCTTTGCAATTCCAAATAACCCAACTTTCATCAGCCGACTGGAATCTCTATTGTCCTTTAATAAAAGTAGAATTTAAATCAACAGTAAAGCCCTGATAACTCACAGTCCCAATTCCATGTGTTTTAAGTTTTACTGAATTTAGCAATAAGGAATGTTTAGTGATTGGTTATATTTATTCCAGGAAAAGTATTTTTGCTTTTCAAGGTAAGCTATAATATGCTTATACCACAGCAGCTTGGTTTCTAAGTACTGAGATTCATTATTGATGTCTTATAGTGGGGAAAGTAAAAGTTTTCCCATTTGGAAAATTCAAAAAAAGGAATAAATCTTTAAATTTTAGGACTTTGATCTTTGAACTCATGGGGTTGCAGACTTTTGAAGTATGCCTTTGTATATATCTGGCTCTCACTCTTGTGGTTGCTAGGAGACAACATTCCTTAGGCTGAATATCCTACTTGTTGTCCAATTTGGTTACTAAGAGTGTTATGGTAGAGTTAATTTTTAGATCTCTTTGAGAAAGGCACTTTCAGATTTAAAAAAAAAAAAAAATGCCACAGAGGGAAAGCCTGATTTACTCAGTAACACGTCCTAGCCACTTTTTATCCCAGAATGTCTATTTAATGTCTATTTTGTTCTTTTTAATATTTGCATAAAGTAATTTTGAACCTTTGACTCTGCAAGCCACATTCTTTAGTATTGGGAGGTATTTATGATTTATTTGTACAACTCAGTAGGGCACATCTGGTCACGTATGTGATTAATTTGGAAAATGCAGTGGGCTTTTATGTCTGTGGCCTTGCCTGCACACTCAGCACATGGTCCATAGTTATGGACACTCTAATGATAACCATGCACCTTTCTCAGTGATCATATTATTTTATATTTATCAAAACACATTTTATTAAAAAAAGCTAATTTTAAATTTTTCATATTTGTAATTGATGCTTAATAATTTATGTCTTGGCTGGATATATATCCTGTTCTAGATACTTGACCACGTCCTCTGTTCTTTAACTGCCATGTGATTGTTTAACAAAGGCTTCAATCTAGGATTTTGTGTGATATCTACATATTCAAAAAAATGAGACTGCTTTTTCTAAGTTGCCTTTCTGTTTGTCTTTCTTTCTTTCTATTTGTAAGGGGGCTGGGAAGTCTCTGGTTTTGGCAATGTCACCTTCTCTGGACTTGATTTTTGTCATTGTCATCTTTGAAGAGGTTGCTATGTGTCTTTCAAGGTCTCTTTCTAACTTTAGGGTTTAATAATTATTTACTTAGTCTGAATAGATTAGATGCTCATTAAACTTTAGTGCTTATAGAGGAGTTAAGATAGCAGAGTAGTAGAGTGACCCGAAGCTTCTCTCATCCCTTGAACACAGCTAGATAGTTATCAAGTCATTCTGAACACCCAAGAAATCAATCAGAGGTCTGTGAAAACAAAAACTGCAAGTCCATAAGTAGCAAAGTGACCACCTTTGGAAAGTAAGAGATGTGGAGTTGACTTAGGGGAGACATGGCTGTGGATATATTTGTGGGGAGGGAGACTACTTACAGAGGCTGCCACAAAGTATTAGAAGCCGTGGAGTGCAAAATCTGGATGTTTAGTAGTCCACTGCCATGGAGGACATGCCTGGCTTAAAGGTGTTCAGGTGACAAAGTCAGGTAGAATCTCAGGACTGAAAGCATAGTCTGAAGATTCCCTGGGTTGAAAGAATGGGTGGCTCCAACACGCTGCACTGTTCCCAGGCATAGAAGTGGGGAAGTTTGGACACAGGCAGAATGAATGCAGGGTTCTGAGAGAAATTGGGGACACGTGAGGGGTGATTGATTGCTCTTCCATGAAGGTGCACTGAAAAGTAGGGGCACAGACTTTCAGCTTGGAGGCTAAAGATCAGGGCACCACCATACTCATCTTGCCCAACAGCACCATTAGCCTTCAGGAAGCAAACCAATGCCACCCAGAGGAAGCTGGAGCTCCTTACACCAAGCCCCCCCTTCCTCCCACCCCCATGCCCTGGAGGCACATTTCCACTGAAACAATTCAGCCAGAGAATCAGCACAACAGACCTCTCTCCTAGAGGACCAGCACAAACAACTAGCTGACACCATGTCTACTGATAATGACCAACACCAAGGAAATACAATTTTAAGGACATATTATGAACAACTAGATGCCAATAAATTAGTCAATCTGGAAGAAATGGATGCATTCTTGGAAATTTATGAACTACCAAAACCGAAACAGGAAGAAATAGAAACTCTGAACAAACCCATAACCACCAAAGAAATTGTAGCAGTAATCAAAAGCTCCCAAAAAACAAGAGTCCAGGGAGAGATGGCTTCCCTGGGGAATTCTACCAAATATTTAAAGAAGAGTTAATAGGACTCTTCTGAAGCTGTTTCAAAAATAGAAATGGAAAGAAAACTTCCAAATTCATTCTATGAGGTCAGCATTACCTTGATCCCAAAACCAGACAAAGACCCCAGCAAAAAGGAGAATTACAGACCAATATCCCTGATGAACATGGATACCAAAATTACTCGCCAGAATACTAATCAATAGGATCCAGTAGGACATGAAAAGGATTATTCACCATGACCAAGTGGGATTTATCCCTGGACAGCAAGGGTAGTTAACATTTGCAAATCAATCGACGTGGTATATCACATTAATAAAGCAAAGGACAAGAGCCATATGATCTTCTCAATTGATGCAGAAAAAGCATTTAACAAAATACAGCATCCTCTCAATTAAAACTTTCTCCACAGTGTAGGGATAGAGGGAATATACCTCAGTATCATAAGAGCCATCTACAAAAAACCCACAGCAAATATCATTCTCATTAGGGAAAAACTGAAAACTTTCCACCTAAGATCAGGAACATGACAGAGATGCCCACTCTTACCATTATTGTTCAATATAGACTAGAAGTACTAGCCTCAGCAATCAGACAACAAAAGGAAATACAAAGCATTTAAATTGGCAAAGAAGTAGTCAAATTCTCACTCTTCAGTGATGACATGATACTTTGTGTGGAAACCCAGATGAATCTACCCCCAAATTGCTGGAACTCAAACATGAATTCAGCAGTTACAGGATATAAAATCAATGCACAGAAATCAGTTGCATTTCTATACACCAATAATAAAGCAGCAGAAAAAAGAATCAAGGAATCAGTCCCATTTGCGATTGCACCCAAAACATTAAAATACCTAGGAATAAGCCTAACTAAAGAGGTAAAAAATCTGTACCCTGAAAACTACAAAGCACATATGAAGGAAATTGAAGAGGACAAAAAGGAATGAACAAGCATTCCATGTTCATGGATCGGAAGAACAGATATTGTTAAAATGCCTATACTACCCAAAACAATCTACACATTCAAAGTAATCTCTATCAAAATGCCACCAGCATTTTTCACAGAGCTGGAACAAACAGTCCTAAAATTTGTATGGAACCACAAGATGCTGAATAGCCAAAGCAATTTTGAAAAAGAAAAACAAAACTGGAATCATCACAATTCTTGATTTTAAGTTATATTACAAAGCTGTAATCATCAAGACAGTATAGTACTGGCACAAAAACAGACACATAGATCAACAGAACAGAATCGATAACCCAGAAATTGTCCCACAACTATATGGTCAACTAATCTTGGACAAAACAAGTAAGACTATCCAATGGAAAAAGGACAGTCTCTTCAACAAATGGTATTGGGAAAACTGGACAGCAACATGCAGAAGAATGAAACTAGACCAGTTAGTTACACCATACACAAAAATTAATTCAAAATGGAGGAAAGACCAAAATTGAGACAAGAATCCATCAAAATCCTAGAGAAGAACAAAGGCAGAAATCTTTCTGACCTTGGCTGTAGCAACTTCTTACTAGACATGTTGCTGGTGGCAAGGGAAACAAAAAAGCAAAAATGAACTACTGGGACTTCATCAAGATTAAAATCTTCTGCACAGCAAAGGAAACAATCAACAAAACTAAAAGTCAGCCTATGGAATGGGAGAAGATGTTTTCAAATGACATACCTGATAAATAATTAGTATCCAAATTCTGTAAAGAACTTACTGAACTCAACACCCCAAAACCAAATAATCCAGTTAAGAATTGGGTGGAAGACATGAATAGACACTTTTCAAAGCAGACATCCAGATAGTTAAAGACACATGAGAAGACACTCAACATTACTCATCATCAGGGAAATACAAATAAAAACCATGATAAGATACCACCTCACACCAGTCAGGCTAAAATTAACGACACAAGAAACAACAGGTTTTTGCAAGGATGTGGAGAAAGGGGAACACTCGAACTGTTGGTGGGAATGCAAACTGGTGTAGCCACTCTGGAGAACAGTATGAAGGTTCCTCAAAAAGCTAAAATAGGGGACGCCTGGGTGGCTCAGTTGGTTAAGCAGCTGCCTTCGGCTCAGGTCATGATCCCAGCATCCTGGGATCGAGTCCCATATCGGGCTCCTTGCTCCGCAGGGAGTCTGCTTCTCCCTCTGACTCTGCTTTCCACTCTGTCTGCCTGTGCTCTCTCTCACTCTCTCTCTCTCACAAATAAATAAATAAAATCTTAAAAAAAAAAAAAGCTAAAATAGAACTACCCTATGATCCAGTAATTGCACTAATAGATATTTACCCAAAGGATACACAAATTCAGACTCAAAGGGGTACATACGTCCTGATTTTTAAAGCAGCATTGTCAGCAATAGCTAAACTATGGAGAGTCCATTTGTCCATCAACTGATGAATGGATAAAGAAGAGGTGGTGTACACACACACACACACAGACAGGAGTATTACTCAGCCATAAAAAAGATGAAATCTTGCCACTTGCACAACATGTATGGTTCTAGAGTATATTAAGCTAAGAAAAATAAGTCAGAGAAAGACAAATACCATATGCTTTCATTCATATGTGGAATTTAAGAAACAAAACAGATAAAACAGATGAGCATATGGAAAAAAAGTGAGAGGGAAACAAACGATAAGAGACTCTTAATGATAAAGAACAGGCTTGATGGAGGGGTGTGGGTGGAGCATGGTCTAGATGGGTGATGGGTATTAAAGAGGGCACTCAGTATGATGAGCCCTGGGTGTTGTATGTAAGTGAGGAACTACTGAACTATACTCCAGAAAACAATACTGCCCTGTAGGTTAACTAAAATAAAAAATAACAACAACAACAACAACAACAACAATAACTATAGGCATGATAACTAGATAGGTATGGAAAAATAGCTTCAATTATTGTCTTATTTTTTCTTTTAAAATTGATTAGTTTATACAAAAAGTGATACTGTATTTTATAAACCATATATTGGTATATGTACTCACAAAGATTTTTAATTTCCACCTGGGTATGAGTGGGGAAGTGTGTTTGATGCAGTTGGATGTCAATATACTAGAAGCATTTCAATGATATATAAGAAAATGATGAGAGAACTGAGATTGCTGTGGAAATTTCAGTTTGCTTAATCACCATAGGTATGCATGATAAGTAAATAATTTGCTGCTACACATAGATGGAAATACTGAGCACAACAACCTATCAGCTAAATGCATTTTATACAGAATCACTGCTGTCTAATTATTCTTGATAAAGAATTTGTTATCCAAAGTAATCTTGAGAAAGAGGAACAAAGCTGGAGGTATCACCGTCCCAGATTTCAAACTATACTACAAAACTGTAGTAATAAAAATAGTATGGTACTATCACAGAAGTAGACACATAGATGAATGGAACAGGATAGAGAACCCAGAAAGAAATTCATGTTTGTATAATCAATTAATCTACGCAAAAGAGGCAAGAATATACAATGGGGGAAAAGGCAGTCTGTTTTTGAGACAGATTCTCATAAATGCTGTTGGAAAAACTAGACAGCTACATGCAGAAGAATGAAACTGGACTACTTTATTACACATACACAAAAAGGAACTCAAAATAGATTAAAACCTAAATGTGAGACGTGAAACCATGAAAGTCCCAAAAGAAAACATAACCATAATCTCCTGGACACCAGCCTTGTGACTTTTTTTTTTTTTTGAAATGTCTCCTCAGGCAAGGGAAACAAAGGCAGAAACAAACTATGGAGAATACACCAAAATAAAAAGTTTTGCACAGCAAAAGAAACTATGAACAAAAAGAAAAGGCAACCTATTGAATGGGAGAAAGTATTTGCAAATGATATATCTGACAAGGGGTTAATATCTGAAATATGTAAAGAATTTATTCAACGTAACACCAACCCCCCAATAACTGGATTAAAATGGGCAGAGAACTGGTATAGATATTTTTCCAAAGAAAACATACAGATGGCAACAGGTACATGAAAAGATGCTCAACATCACTGATCATCAAGGAAATGTAAATTAAAACCACAAGGAGAAATGACCTCATGCCAGTCATCTTAGTTGGTACCCAAAAAACAAGAAATAACAAGTGTTGGTGAAGATGTGGAGAAAAGGGAACCTTCTAGTGCACTGTTAGAATGTAAACTGGTACAACCAGTGTGGAAAACATTAAGGAGTTTCCTTAAAAAAAGAAATACTGTATGATCCAGTAATTCCATTATTTTACCCAAGGAAAATGAAAGCACTAATTTGAAAAGATCTATGCAACCATGTATTTATTGTGGCATTATTTATAATAGTCAATATATGGACGTAACACAAGTGCCCTTGGATAGATGAATGGGTAAAGATACAATACACACACCCAGACACACGCAGACACAAACACACAAGCATGAACACAATGGAATTACTCAGCTATTAAAAAAAGAAAAGATCTTGCCATTTGCAACAACATAAATGGACCTAGAGGATATTATGCTACGTCCAATAGATCAGACAGAGAAAGGCAAATAGGGTATGATTTCACTTAAATGTGGAAATTGAAAGAACAAGACAAATGAGCAAACAAAAACAGAAACATCCTCATAAATACAGAGAACAGATTGGTGGCTACCAGTGAGGACAGGGGTGGATAATGAGAGAAATAGGCGAAGGGGATTGAGAGGTACAGAGGAAAAGATCTCTGTAAACAGAACACAACCTCAGGCATTGTTACTCTTATTTAGTGAACTTTCACCTCTCCACTAGTGCCAGTTATCAGGAGAGAAGCACAATTTCACTCTAAGCTACTGAGGGAAATAAACCTATGTTTTCTTAGTAACAATCCACAGAGAACTTAACAGATACAATTGGCTCATATACATGAGTGTTCACTTTCTGCCTGTCTGAATTATCAGAGGCCAAGTTTTCCTGGTATTTCACTGCTGCTTCTTGTACAGTTTTCTGGCAGAACACTTGATGCCCCACCTTTGGGTAGTGTTTGCCAAAACATGGAATAAATATCATAAGTACCTCAATTATTCTTCATGGCTTAGACAGGCATTAAAAATATTCAATCACATTGTGAGATATTGGAGTGCTTTTCAATTTCAAAATGAGTTCTTTCTCAAACCTTCTGAATATGTCAAGGAGAAAGTCTCAGCTAAAAGCTAGTCTTTCTATCTTTCCTACATTTTCTAAGAGATGGTCCAGCCCTCAGGTTCAGTTTTCTACAGACTACTGTAGTATCCAACACCAATACTTGTTTATTTTTATGGTTGCTTTCTGTTTATGGTATTAAATAAATAATTTTATAGTTATGGGATTGAAATTGTTTTTTGAAATAAGTAAAATGGTGATTTGACTTAAAGAAAAATATTCAGTAAATGATAGTATAGGTAGAACATAGGGCAACTGTCACCAAGGAGGGGCTGAAGTTTGGGAAACAGTACTTTAAGGAATATTCCTGAATAATATCTAGGAGATGACAGTCTCTAGAACAGTTTCCCTTGGTTCCATGTATTTTATAAAGGAAAAATTTGTAAAGTAGTGATGCATCTTGTTAAATTTTGAAGCCTTTTTGAGAAAGTAATGAAGGGAGTGGGAGAAGATGATAATCTTTATTGAGCATTTCTTTACTAAATGGTTTTCACACATGCACATTTGTTTCCCATAACAGCTTTGAACAATTAGGATTAATTTGCACATTCAGGTTTAGCTCTGAGCGTCACACCTTCCTTCTGACTACACTACTGAGATATAAAATCTTGCGCACCAACTGCAGGCATGTCAAAGGTGAAGAATGTGAGGTAGAGATGACTGTGTGGAAAAACGTGAAGTTTGGAATTGTTGACCCAAGTCTGAATCTTAGATACATGCACTGCTGAACCTCACTACGCCGTTTACCGTGTTATTTTCTATGTGCGAACTTTCTGAGCCATTGTCTTTCAATATATAAAATGTAGAAAAGTATGACTAGCTTAGGAATTGGTGGAGGGATTGAGTGAAAGAGCATAGTTACCGTAAAGCATTTAGCACAGTACCTGGTAAGTTAGCAGTTACTCAGTGTTAGCTCCCTTGTTCTAGTTTTTAAAAAAGATCCTAGATGTTCTCTGTGCCAGTTGAGACTGAATGTATAATTATTAGATACACATACAAGATGGAAAAGTGACTATCTCTGGCCATGAGCAAATGATTGATTTGTTCTCTAGCCCTCACTCCCCAAGAGAATAATGATGAGAGAGAGAGAGTTATCATTTAGTCACATCTATTCGTAACTTAATAAATCAAATGCATTTTCCTTTTTTTCTTTTCTCCTTTCCTGGTGTCCACAAAAAGTGTTTGCCTTTATAAAAGATCTGAAGTAAGGCCTCCTATATGATAAAAATTTGGTTCCTTTCATTGTATGAGGAAATATTAAATACATAAATGCACTTACTTTATTCTGATTTAAATAGTATATTTCATCAATCAAATAAGTTCATGAATGCTATTAAGACATTTATAGTTCTGAAAAAAGAACTCTAAAATATCATCCCAACACATTCTGTTGTAAAAATGGCTCTTACCTCCCTCTTTCCTGTCACCAAAATCTTCAAAGACCCTGTCAGACTTTCTTAGGTTAGATGAACTTACTTCCTATGATAGATAATAAAAAAAAGTGAAAGTTTTTTTTTATAAGGGTCAAAGCAAATCTTCATGAATAAATTATGTATAGAAAAGTACTTAGAAAATTCACTAGAAAGGATCAATATTTTCATTTATTTTCAGAAATAAAGAGTTTGAAGAAGCTGTTGATTTCTTCACTTGGGCTCTTAAAATTAATCCATGTTTTCTGGATGCTTATGTTGGACGGGGAAATTCTTACATGGAATATGGTCATGAGAAAGCCACCAAACAAGCACAGAAGGACTTTCTGAAAGCATTGCACATTAATCCAACATATATAAACGCCAGAATTAGCCTGGGTTATAATTTGCAGGTAACGTTATATAACAGTATATTAGCCCATAAAAACACCTTTTGGACAAGAGAAAGACTATATTTAGCCCTTTAGTGGTGATAGGGATATATATTCTTTCTTTGGCTGTGTACATTTTACCTTTCCCTTACTATCAGTATCCAGATCAGAGCTTCCAAAAGGGTTTATTAGTTAGAGGGAGCCTGCCTGGGGACCATATCCAGGGACCTGAACTACTAGTGAAGTGTGGACCCTCTGAACCCGAGTTTTCTTAATGCTTTACCTGACCCCCACACTTACAGACAACTTTTGAAATTTGCCTGATGAGTTTCACATATGAGAATGTGGCTAACATTTGTTTCACTAACTTATACTTGGGCCCCATAGGTATTGTCCTGTTGAATTAATGACAAGCTAGAGAGAAAAACACTGTACAAGGGCGCCTGGGTGGCTCAGTGGGTTAAGCCGCTGCCTTCGGCTCAGGTCATGATCTCAGGGTCCTGGGATCGAGTCCCGCATCGGGCTCTCTGCTCAGCAGGAGCCTGCTTCCTCCTCTCTCTCTCTCTGCCTGCCTCTCTGCCTACTTGTGATCTCTCTCTGTAAAATAAATAAATAAAATCTTAAAAAAAAAAAAAAAAAAAAAAAAAAGTTTTGAAGTGGCTTTTAGCCATGCACTGGGTCAGACAACCACTGTACAGGGATTTAGGTCATCTTCCAGATGGCAGGGAGCCTATCCTGGGAAGGCAAGAGACCAGGTGTTTGTCCTTTCAGCAAGACGGGAGAGCATTACTCTGTTACCAAGTAGGTCTCTGAGTGATTTCTGGAACACTCTGACCTGACACATGCACTCACCAACCTATTTGCATTAATAAAATTTGTAGTGACATTCTTTGAATAAAGTGCTAAGTGTGTTATATTTTCCATGAGGAGGAACTGAGTAATTTTAAATCTTCTTCTTTTTTTAATATTTAAAATTTTAGACAATGGGCAAAAAATGTGCTCAAATTATCATAATCTGCAGAAATTTTTGTTAATAATCTGCAATTAAAGTTGATTTTTTTTTTTAATTTGAAAATGAGTTTGGCTGATCCAATAATACTGAAGGTGATTTTTAGAATTGGTGGTTATAGTGAGGTATGCCCAAGAACTCATTAATAAGGGAAACAATTTGTTCACCCTCTGAGACTTAAGCATAAAATTAGCCATTATTAGATTACAGTAGAAATTTATAAAGTCAATTGGAAGAGACAGGATGACTCCCAAAGCTGTAAGAGCTAACTGCAATCCAATGAAATGTGTCAACATCATCATTCATTGCATTCAGTAGGCATTTTACTGAGCCCCTAAGATAGGGGCCTAGGGTTACAGCAGTGAACCAAATATACTTGGTTCTTAAAGAGTTTACTACTTAGTAGAGAGATGAGTATCAAGCAATCATATGAAGTTATTTAATTATACTCGTGATACAAAGGAAAAGGATGGGTTTTAGAACAACTTGTAACAAGGAAACTCAGATTTGTTTAAGGGGAAGAGAGAACTTTTTGAGAAATTAACATTTAAATTGAGTGTGACAGACTGGTAATCAGTCAGACTTAAGAGTTGGGACTAAGACCCAGTGAACAACCCATTCGAATGTCTTATGAAAGAGAGGACCCAAATATTGGAGTAGGACAGGCTAGAAAGTACAAAATGACTGGAGGTGAAGGCTTTGCAGGCCAGTTAGAAATGTCAGTATAGGGGCACCTGGGTGGCTCAGTGGGTTAAGCCTCTGCCTTCGGCTCAGGTCATGATCTCAGGGTCCTGGGATCGAGCCCCACATTGGGCTCTCTGCTTGGCAGGGAGCCTGCTTCCTCCCCTCTCTGCCTGCTGCTCTGCCTACTTGTAATCTCTCTCTCTCTCTTTCTCTGTTAAATAAATAAATTAAATCTTAAAAAAAATAAAAGAAATCCAGTATAATTAACCAAAGCAATGACATCAGATTTTTGTTTTATGAAGATGTCACTTGGTATGTATCAACCTGAAAGAAGACTGAGAAACACTCAGTAGGAAGAAGGATTGAATCAGGAAAGAAAGGACTGAAAAAAGAGAGTTAGAGCATTTCATCCAAGTTCTGCCCAAGGGAAAGACTAACCATTTGTTCAACAAATTCTTACAGATTTCCCTACTATGTGCCTCATACTAGCGATATCAAGGTTAGCCAAAAAGGATTTCAGGAACAGATGACAGATATCCCATTGTGAGGCTGTTTGCAGCTTAATATTCTTATATTCCTTGTTTCTCCACTGAATTTCTTATGGCAGTGTTGATTTTCACGTAATTCGCCCAGAGGGAGAAGATTTGCCTCTTAAAGAACAGTGTGTAAAGAACTGTTAAAGAACAGTGTTAAAGAACAGTGTGTAGTTATCTTACTAGTTTTATGCAAGAGTCACTGGGCTCTGTTTGGTTAATGTGACTCAGCTTCTCAGCTTCTGAGATTCTGGTAAGGTAGATTTTTAGCCTATGCATACAAAGGACAGACTCTGGACTCAGTGCATTTATCAACTCACTACCTTACACTGATGAGGTGTTCAGTTGCTACCTGGTCTTCTCTAGGAAATACTCAGATACCTTTCAATTAACAGTGCCCCTCTCCTAACTTTTTTCTTGTTTTCCAGTTGGTGCTAAAGTTTGTATATACAGAAACTTGGCAGATTTAAATGCATTTTCCATGGACTATGTATAGGTACCCTAAAATTCCAGATGCTGGTACAGTTTATCAAAATAGGTTTTACACCATTATTTTTTCTCTTATTTATTAAACACATTTATTTTATTATATTCAATATATATATAAACATTATATATGTATATAAAATGTTTAACTGGAGATTCAATGCCAGGCAGTAAATACAATCTCTACCTATTGTGCATGGATTTCAGTGTAAATTTTGTGGTTGTGATTGTCAGAAACATCAGTGTTTCATATAGTGGCCATGACTTTATGGTGGCCATGATTTTATATTGTCCAAGACTGGCATAAGAGATGACTCTGACAATTAGATTTATTTTGATTAATTAAAATGTTAGCATAAATACTCAGAGGTAATTTAGTCAATTGAATGCACTCAGAGTACAGTCTACTTCCTTGTTTAAAATAGGTTAGATTTAGCACAATATAAATTTACCCTTACTAAAGGCTTTATTTGATTAGGTTAGAACCATAAACATTTGTCATGTTATGGACAATTTCCTACTTTATGTAAATGAAAAATTTTCTAGGCCCAAGGAAAATTCCAGAAAGCTTGGAATCACTTTACCATTGCCATAGAAGTTGATCCAAAATGCTATTTAGCCTATGAAGGAAGAGCCGTGGTCTGTCTTCAGATGGGTGATAATTTTGCTGCAATTCAAGACATTAATGCTGCCATAAAGGTAAAAATCCCCTTAGATGATATTATCATTAGCATCAATTAACACCATTAATGAATAGCATCATTCATAAGTTCTCTGTAACTTTTTAAAGTAACTTGTAGGGAAATAATATTTGTATTTTTTCCAGGAGATTCCCAGAATAAATAATTTTTATGGCTTGCCAATTTTATAACTTAAGTACATTTAAAATCTGAAATACAAACTCATGATAAATGTTGATTCCTCTCAGTAAATGTAATTTATAGTTTCATGGTACATCAATATTATTTTGTCATAAAAATGAATGCAAAACACCAAAGCCTCAGGTTTTGTATACAGTGACAGAAAACCTTTTCTTCTAGCTTTTGGATTCTGTTTCTGTATAAATAGGCAGATTTTGTAATTTTTACTTGCCAAAAAAAGAAAAGAATGGGAAGATGATTGCTACTACCTAGGACAAATAAGCATGTTAACTATTTAATTTATTCTCTAATATCACTGAGTCAAACAGATAAGCTTCCTGCCAACCGCGTCTATCCTTTCGAAAGGAACTGAGTATAGCAGTAAGATTATTTGTTTTATTGCAACCAAATCAACAAAGGTTTGACACTGAATCAACTTCACACCAAGCCCTTTCTCAAAATATTTGCTCTAATGGGGTTTCACCAGCACTATAAAATTACTGGTTTCCTACAAGTAGATTTCATAACATTCATTTTCACAGACATGAAATTGGGGATAAATACTGTTCCTAGATACTAAATACTCATACTATTATATTGCAGATCAATACGACAGCAGAATTCTTAACAAATCGTGGTGTGATTCATGAGTTTATGGGTCAAAAACAGAATGCAATGAGAGACTATCAAGCAGCAATTTCTCTAAACCCCACATATTCACTGGCTTACTTTAATGCAGGAAACATCTATTTTCACCACAGGCAGTTTTCCCAGGTAATGTGTTTTCCTTAACATTTTCTTTTTGACACTAAATGCTTTTTTTGTTATATATAATTTCCAAAGAGCAATCCTTATGTCACAGGCTAATCATTTATTAGCTCTTTTTAACAAAGTTCTTTTTCCTAAGAGTGTTTGTAATTATTTATTACATGTTCACATTTCTATGGATTTATTCTCCTCATTATCATCAACCATTCAACACTTGTCCAGTAAACATTGCTCTGGACTTTCCCCAAGTGTGGGCCATTGCCTTGTTGTCCATTATTGTCAGCTTCTGGCCTAAAATTCTTTCTCTCTGTGCCCCCACTTAGACAAATCTCAGACTTCCTTCAAGACTCTTTTTCACTGATGTGATTATCAAACTCATCTTAATTGCTAACATTTCTCAATTTCAGTCACATGAGCATTTGACTGGGAGTGAGGAGGTAAGGATATCAGTTCTGATTATATAACATCTTAATCTTTTCAGCATGTCTGAAATGAAACTATTGGGTTATTAGATGATATTTTTTATATTTTGAATTTATTTTATTTGAGCTGTAATGCACTTATATAATTCAAACTCAACTTCAACTTTTTATTTATATTCACTCTTTTGTTCTTTATCTTCAACTTATCTTGCTCTTTGTCTATCCTTGAGTCAGAAGTTTAAATCTTTTTTTTTTTTTTAAAGATTTATTTATTTATTTATTTGATCAACACAGAGAGATCACAAGTAGGCAAAAAGGCAGGCGGGGCGTGGGGGGAAGCAGGCTTGCCGCTGAGCGGAGAGCCCTATGTGGGGCTCGATCCCAGGACCCTGGGATCATGACCTGAGCTGAAGGTATAGTCTTTAATCCACTGAGCCACCCCGGCGCCCGAGTCAGAAGTTTAATTCATTTATTGTCACCCTTTAATTTGTACTGTGATGAGTGTTAAGTTTAGGCCATTTCCCTAACTACTGCTTCAAGCAGTATCCTATGTATTTCGGTCTGTAATGTTTTTTATTTTTGTTTTCCTAAAATGTTACATATGAAATGTTATTTCCCCTTTGAATAAATTAACGGGACACTTAAAATGTTCAGGTGGAAAGGCTTTACATTTTCTAATTTTGGAGTTTATTGAGTTTTAATGTGTTCTTGTACATGCCAACTTAAAAAAAAAAGTACTCCAGGGGACTTTTCAAAAAAAGAATTTCTGCTATAAGGATATAGAGTTAAAAATATCCATATAAGACTTACCTTATAAATTATGTTTTTTTTTTTTTTTTTAAAGATTTTATTTATTTATTTGACAGAGAGAAATTACAAGTACACTGAGAGGCAGGCAGAGAGAGAGAGAGAGAGAGAGAAGGAAGCAGGCTCCCTGCTGAGCAGAGAGCCCGATGCGGGACTCGATCCCAAGACCCTGAGATCATGACCTGAGCCAAAGGCAGCAGCTTAACCCACTGAGCCACCCAGGCGCCCATAAATTATGTTTTTAATTTAGCCTGTATTCACGCTTGTTTTCCATTTGGTTTATTTTGGAGTGGGAAAGGTTTAAATTAGTGTGCCTTCTATAATTTTCTTTACATCTCTTGTAATTTCTGCTTTATGGACAGTGCTGCCACATTATTATTTTATGTACAGATATTCAAATACATTACATGTGCATTGTGAATGCATTTCAAATGCCCTCTGTTTCTTTAAAATGCTCTTGGGTATAAATTCACTTTCATCTGATACAAAGATCATAACCTCTGATTTCAAATGGTTTGCTTTTGCCTGATATTCCTTTGCCCTTCCCTTTATTTTTAATGTTCAGAATACTTTATTTCCAGCTCGTGTCTCTTTTATACAGAATACAGTTACATTTTGCTTTAGATGGCAATTTGAAAATACTTAGCTTGTAATACTACTACTACTAATAATAATCATAAAATAATTTTGGCATGGTTGATTTAGTTCTGTTATTTAATGTCACAGTATATTTATATTTGATGTATTTTAGTCTGTGGTTTACTTTATTTAATTATTTTTAAAGGATTTCTGATATTTAGGAAGGTTTATAGCTTTGTTTTAATGATTACCTTTATAAAGGTAATCTTTATACTCTTAGTTCTTTATTTCTTTAGTTTTTCTATTACAAACAACAATAAAATAATCATTTAATGTTTTCTTCCCTTATTCCTCCCTTTCATCTGTTTGTTGATTTTAGTTAATAGTATTCTCTTTTCTAAAAAATACTTATCTTTTTTTAGGGGCTCCTGGGTGGCTCAGTTGTTAAGCATCTACCTTTGGCCAGGTCATGGGCCCAGGGAGAGCCCTGTGTCAGGCTCCCTGCTCAGCGGGAAGCCTGCTTCTCCCTCTCCCACTCCCCCTGCTTGTGTTCCCTCTCTTGCTGTCTCTCTCTGTCAAATAAATATATAGAATCTTAAAAAATTAATATTTATATTTTTATTCTTAAATGTGTTACAGTGTCAGTTGGTGCCAGCTGTCTATTCTGTCTCTACTCTCCCGTTTTGTTGTGAGTTTCATTATTCCTCTACCACCAAAGGACTTAATATTTGCATACCATTTTGTTACCCATATTTCACATGTTAGTCTTAGTTCTCCAGTTAAGTATATTCAGTTCTCATCTCTAGGCTTTTTGCCAAAGTTTCCCTCCTGACCACTCATTTCTCAGTTGCCTGATACTGATCTTCTAGCAGAGTCCTGAGAAAGGGCTCATGAGAACAATATTCCTTGAATTTTTTTTATGTTCATAGCTGTTTGCCTGCAGTGTTTACAACTTAAGGCAGCTTGTCTGGGTTTAAAATTCTGACTCACTTTTTCTTTCCTTGAGTGTCTTAAGTATTGTTTCACTATATTCTGGTGTATGTTGGTGTCAAAATATGATCTTTTTGTTGCAAACCTGACTTTCAATTCTTTTATCCGTGACTTCTTTTTGTCAAGATCATCAAAGATTTTTTTTAAGTAAAAAGTTTTGCCAAAGTACGTCATAGTACACAGTGTGCATTTTCAATATGTAGATTTCAGAAAAGTTTTATTGAATTCAGTATAAAATGTTTTTGTTTCATTTTTCTCTTCATTGTGAATGAATGCCAATTATTATATCTAAGATGTCCTTTGACTTCTATATACCAATTATTTTTTCTAATGTTTCCTATCTCTTAGGTTTTGTTTCATTTTTTTTTTTTTCCTTTTTCACATCTCTCTTCTAAATCTCTCCTGTGTTCTCTGAAATCTCCATTATCCCTTGTGGACTTTATAGATCGGGTTTCTTAAAAAAATTTTTTTCCCCTAGTTTCATCTCATTCCCATGTCAAACCTTCCTGGCCGCCTCATTTCTGACAAGATCCTTCATCACTGATTTATTTTTTCTCAAATGCAATTGTTCCTTTAACAATTTTTTTCTAGTTCATTTGGAAATGTTATATTATAATTTTTATCTATGTTGTAGCAATACTTTTTTTAATCCGGTGAGTTTTTATTTTCTTTCCAAAAATTAAGCTATGATTTTTCATCCTTGTTTTTGCAATGAAGGCAGGCAGATTACTTTTCTGTTACATTTGGATGAAATAAATTTTGTTCCTTGTCAAATAGCAGATATTCTTATGAGAAGCAGGGTGATGAGCCATGGTAACTCCAACCTGTGCTCCGTTTGATGCTATGGCAAAGGACTTTACAAAATGTCCTCTCTAGCCTAGCTAGTCTGGGAAGGCTTCTACCACAAGCTCTGTGTTTTTCAGAACTTTCCACAATCCTTGCCTTCAAAGATAATGTATTCATTTTATCTTATTTTTATTTTTTAAGGATTTTATTTATTTATCTGACAGAGAAGGAGTGAGAGAGCACAAAGGTGGTGGGAGCAGCAGAGGGAGAGGGAGAAGCAGTCTCCCTGCTGAGCAGAGAGCACAATGGAGGGCTTGATCTCAGGACCCTGGGTTCTGACCTGAGTTGACTGACTGAGCCACCCAAGCACCACCCCTGATGTACAAATTTTAAAAAGGCTTGGGTTTTTTGTTTTTTGGGTTTTTTTTTTTTTTTTTGCTTGCATTTTCTGAGACCTGTAACCTCTGTGTTCTCTTGTGCCACCAATACTGCCACCAGATCCCTTAATAAAATGATCCATTGAGTCATCTTTAAGTACCAAGAGGCTATGGTTCTTGCCTTTATTTTGCTGGAAAAGTTTAGCAAATATTTCCTTATACCACTTAGCTCTTCATTCCTTCAATCTCCGTATATTTATAACGTACCTGCCATGTATGAGGCATTAATAATACCCTGAGAGTATGGAGTTAAACAACATAGACTTTTTTTTTTCTGATGGAACTTACTTCTTATTGGAGGAACAAATAGAAAACAAACAAGAAAATAGTAGTAGTGACGAAGATCGAAGGCTGTCTCACAGAAGCATGATTCTATCAGTGCGAGCCTATGTGCGGGACTGAGACTATTGCCTGGATAGGTAAGTATAGGTGGAGAGAAGCGGTTTAAGGAGCAAGCTCTGGGGATAACACCAATGTTTGAGAGTGGAACAGAGAGGAGATGCCAGAGAGTAGACTGAGAAGAGAGCATCCAGCCCGGCTGATGGGAAGAAAAGCAGGACAGTATGATAATACCTTGAGAATAATGTGCTTGAAGAAGGGAAAAGTGTCCTGTGTCGAGCGCGGCTGGGAAAAAAGGAAAGTCAAGGAAGAGGGCGTTGGAGGAAGTCACTGATGATTTTGGCAAGAACGTTGTTGCGGCCGTGGTGAATCAGAGACTTAGATAGGTAAAGGTTGTGGAGGAAATATGAGGTGAAGAATTCAGCAGTTCAGCTGGTCAGGAGGTCCTGTGAAGAGAAGTCATGAAATGAGAAGTAGTGAAATGAGGTAGAGTGTGGTAAGAAGTTCTCTTAATTTTGTAAATATGAAGGATAGTGATTCATGCTCCGTGTTAATAAAAAATGTAATAGAAAAGAAGAAATTGTTGGGACAGAAGGAAAGTGGCAGGGATGATTAGAATCAAAATCTTAGAGAACTGAGGTTAAAGTTTGGAAGTTTCTGGGGTGGTCTTTGAAGGGAGCAGGACACGTTATCGATTACGCCATGGGGGAAGGCAGAGACTTGGGGCACAGTTGAATGCAGACAGAACTTTTTTTTTGGAGAAAATGGCTCTGTCCCCTGCTCCCCACCTCCTCAACCTTTGTTTCTAACTGTTCTGGAAGGAAGATTTAGGGGCAGGAAGAAGGGTCCCTCAATACATCAAATAATCTCTAGAGGGTTCAAACCTAGATATGTTCTGGCTTCTTTCAGCATTAGTTAGTGACTTAATAATTTTAAATCACTTTTGGATGAGTCACGTGCATGCATCATGAACTATGAGTGACATTACAAAGATAACTGGATCTGCTTTTTAATTAATTACAGATATTAGGGCATTAGACCAATTGTTAAAAAATCAAGACCATCATTGTGGTAGGTGTCTTTGGACTTGAACTGCATCACAACCATTACTCCTATACTTCAAGTTACTTCATGAAATGGATAGGCTTTTATTTTCTCAACAATATATTTTGGAAGCTATAAGAAAAACTTACATTTTTCACAGGCACATTATTGTGCGTTACTGAATTTTATCTTAGCTGAGGTAGGCACTTACTCCTACCTGATTGAAGTCCTGGTTTTGTGATGTAGAATAGCGTGGCCTTTATTGATCATTTACTGGTTAATTAAAATGAAGCCTAGCATGGAGCACTGGGTGTGGTGAAAAAATAATTAATACTGTTATGCTGAAATAAATTAATTAATAAAAAAAAATGAAGCCTAAATTACTTTTTAGTCTTGGCCCTGCTTGGAGTCATTTCCTTGCTTCATTTCTGATGATTCTGAGTCCAGTCTTCTGTCTGCGAGTGAATTCTCTTTAAGACCTTCACAGGAGGATGTCAGTTCTGCCATCCCCTTAACAGATCCTTGTACCACACTTCGCTGGCGCGTTGAATAGTTCCATTCAAAAATGAGATGGGTTACACAATCTTGAACGAATTGCCTCTTAAAAGTCAGAGGCAGCAAAATTCATGGAGAATTGCCTTAGGATAGATGGATATTTTGTATATACTTCATATACTAACCTCACTTAATCCTAAAAGCAAAACTGGAAGTAGAGTTCTAGTTGTTATTTCCATTTTACAGACAGGAAAACTGGGGACAAAAAGAGCTTTATCTACTCACCCAAGACATAGAGATGACAAGTGGTAGAGCCAGGATTTGAACCTAGAAATCTAGCTCCGTGGTTTGAGCTCTTGGCCACCATGCTACCAGTGTTCCATTTCACTCATGATGGAAGTGAATTGAAGTCAGATCCCTGGGAAACATAGAGAAAAATAGTTCAGTGATGGAGACAGAGAAAGTGATATATAGGTAAGAGAAAACCAGAGAGATGCTCTGTCCCAAGGACAGAGAATTTTACAAAGGAAGGAGAGTTCAAGAGCGTCCATGCCGCAGAAATGTCCTGGAAGTAAAGAACTAGAAAATGTCCATTGGGCTTGAGGACATCTGCAGCCTTAGCAAGAGTGGAACTCACAAAATAGGGGAAGATAGATAGAAGCAAGACTGTGGTGTGTTGGGAAAAGCTGAATGGTAAAAAATTAGAGAGCAATCTGTATTGTAAAAAATGACTTTTCCTTTAAGTGAAGTAAATTTTAAAGTAGGAACCAAATTTTTACCCTCATGGAATTAGAGAAGAGATGTCTAGTTGGATGTCTAAGCAGCATCTGAAGCTATTTGTGGTGAAAGACCATTTAAAAATTTCTAACTTATTATTCATCAATAATTTGCTAAAACACAATATAAACAAGTTATTAGAATTATGTTCATGTCCTGGAATGTCATAATTATGTTGAAGTGCTATAAAAGTTACTAATGGTTTACTCGTAGTTTCTGTATTTAATCTCTTTACAGAGTTGTAGGAAATGATTTCTCAGACTAAGACCCCAAAACCAATCTACAGACCACACTTGAAAGGGTTCTTTGCTTCTTGATGATGAACAGAGAATAATCTAGAGTCTTCGATCTTCTTGACAAGTTGATTTTTTCCCTCACTCTTCCTTCTTCATAACTTTCATAGCATCACTAAATTTTTATCCCTTTTTGGTATGGGTTAGAATCTTTTAAAAAATTTTATTGCGTTATATTAGTCACCATAAAATACATCATTAGTTTTTGATGCAGTGTTCCAACTTTCATTGTTTACGTACAACACCTAGTGCTCCATGGGGGGTGGGGCGGTGGGTGAGCCTGGTGGTATGGTTTAGAATCTTATTTGGAGAATTCATTTACCTTTTTAGCTCTTGGATACTCTGCTTGTATATGAAAAATGTTAATTTTCTAACATATATTTATCATGTTATGACCTTTTCCGATTTATATTTTACCTTTTTCTGGTACTGTGTAAAGGTGTGGGACTTGAGGGGTA
Organism: Mustela nigripes; assembly: GCF_022355385.1. Taxonomy (NCBI): domain Eukaryota; kingdom Metazoa; phylum Chordata; class Mammalia; order Carnivora; family Mustelidae; genus Mustela; species Mustela nigripes. The sequence continues at coordinate 86,016,977 of NC_081569.1, forward strand.
AGTAGAGGAACATTTTTATCACTGACATTATTGAGATTTGCCAATACAGGTGATAACAAAAAGCAAACTGACTTTTGGCTGGACACATTTTAGATGAAATATTTGCGCAGCTAATATGTCCCCAGTTCCAGGGAAATAGAACCACAGGCATACAAAGAAAAAGAAAGAAAGAAAGAAAGAAAGAAAGAAAGAAAGAAAGAAAGAAAGAAAGAAAGAAAGAAAGAAAGAAAGAAAAAAGTTCAAATACACTTTAACCAGTTTTATACATGAATCAAAAGTGCTTCAGATCGCTATATAGCTGCCAATTAAAATATATTCAACTTATCATCATCTTCACATTTTATAGGCCAGTGACTACTTCTCAAAAGCTTTAAGGTTTGATCCAGAAAATGAATATGCTACCATGAATCGAGCTATTGCAAATACAATATTAGAGAGATACAAAGAAGCCAAAGAAGATTTTGCACATGTGGTTGAAAGCTGTCCCTTCTGGGCCGCAGTATATTTTAATAGAGCACACTTCTACTGTTGTTTAAAGCAATACGAACTAGCTGAGGAAGACCTAAGTCAAGGTATTTTGTTTTATAATTTTGGGGGGAAATCACAGTGGTTGATATATTTGTTTTTAGACAATAAAAGAAGAAAATCACCAGGTCTGTCTTGGTAAGTTTACATAAGAATTAATGCTTTTATTTATCTTATCTTTAATGCCATCAATATAGATTCCTTTATGTAATAACTTAAAGTGTGAATAAGCTGAGAAACGGAAAATCATCAGGGAAACCGGACATAAACAATGCCAGTCATCCAAGGAAGGACATTGTACTGTGTTCCTCAAGTTAGTTTTCTTAGAAAGGTTTAATATTTAATTTTACTAAATAAAATTCATTTACATGAAATGTAAATTCATTTACATTTACATTTGAAGAAAAATGCTTTCAAGTAAGCAGTGCTAAAGTTCTTAGAAAATTTTTATTTTTAAAACAGGGGACTATTTTCCAGTGTCATTATAAAACATATCTTGAAATGTTTTCCTTTTACAGCCCTGTCTTTGACGCCTGACGATGCTCTAGTGTATAAACTTAGAGCTGAGGTTCGTGGTAAAATAGGTCTGACTGAGGAAGCTGTGGCTGACTATATTCAAGCACTCAACCTTCAAGAATATGCCTCAGGGATATGATTACAGGGACCATGGTTTCTGTAGCAATCTACACAGCTCTTCTTCCCGAAATTGAAACTTATTTGTTGTTTCAAAGGTTTCACTATTTTCATTATTGCATTCATTATGTTTTATTACCTGTATAACCCTTTAATTCATTTTAACAATATATTTACATATTAATTCTAAGAACTCTAGATCACTTTCTGCACATTTGAAAAAACTAATAATAACTGAATTTCTTCATGAGATGCAGACTTCAAATGGGAATGTTTCTTTGGGAATATTAACATTTAAAATGTTTTCTTTAAAGTAAAATAATTTCTTTTGAAACACTATAATCTTCATGATTATAGAAAAAGTATCATTGATCTTTTCATCAATACCTGCTCATGATGTAGTTGACCATATCCAGGTTTAAAAAAAATAAATGCAGAGCTTATGGCTATAAAGAAATTAAATACATTTCTTCTCTCTTCCTGTAAACAATGTCTACACAGGTCCCTATTTTTCCTGGTACTTGTGTTATTCCACCAGATAAACACGTTTCTCTTTTACATGTTTCCTCCGTGCCAACACAGCACCTATAAAAATTTTGACCTTCCCGTTTCCTCGATATAGTTCTTTTTACCCCTTTGATGAAAGTTTCATAAACATATGTAAAAACTTTGTATACATTTATAATGAGTGCTTCAAAGAAGTTAATGAGTAAAAATTAAAGACCGCTAAAAATTCTGTATAGAATGTCTATAAAGGATCCTTGGGTAACCATAGAACCCCTTTTCTTTATCTTACTGCTAACAACAAAATTTCATCCACATTTGCTTCACTCATTTATGTTCGTTCTTCGTTTCATTCTTCCAGTACATCTCTAGTTCCTCAGAGACTTGTTTTCCCAGAGATCAGACATTTTGGAAAGAATACTTCTATCCACTCAGTTTCCTTTTTTAAAAATTCTGATGTACCAGATTTTCACAGTAGAAGGTTGATTTTCATTTGTAAGCCTCGGTGGGGATGCTTCACACTATTTGAAGATAATGTTCTAGGCATGATGTGTGGGGCCCACATGAGGATTGGGTCACCCCTAGTGAGCTGTTTCTGTTGGTGAGTCAGACACATTTAATAAGCCACTTCGGATCTCTTGCCTTCATTTGTCTCCAGACAGTTTTGGCCCATCCCGGGCCACAGATGAGACTCAGACCAAGCGCATGTCCCCACAGACAGCCCCTTGCCTCATGCTTCACGTGGCCGCTGCCCCAGGGCATCTGTGTGGGTGTTGGGGTGTTGGATTGCTGTGGGATGCTGCCAGCACTTCCCCAACTGTACTGTGGACGTGCAGGGACCCAAATCCCTGTCAAATGAACCTCTCATGATGGGAGAAAGGAACTGGTGGGTAGAATCTTCTCCCTCCCCGCTCTTGGTAGGGTGTCCTGAGACATATATAGCTTCCCTGAGGATGCTCCCAGCCGCCACCTTCAAAACATACCTTGTGTCCCCGCTTCTGCCTTCCCTGCCTCACTCCCTCGTCACTGCTCCTCCTTTCCCCAGTTTGCATTTCTTGATAAAGTCATAGCACGGAAGCATTTGCCTCTGGTTTTGCTTTTTGGGATAAACCAGGCTAAGACAATGAGTAATTTAATGTGATTTTTTTTTTTTTTCCCCTGATCACACACAAACACTTATAACATGAGGCAGGACTGATATAAACCAAAGGCCATAATAGTATAATGGCTCAAATCATGTCCAACTGGTCAAAATGCTACACATCCCCCTGTCCACATCCCCTTGGCCCCCAGTTTCTGTGCACGCTGGCAGTGTCCTCCTGCATGCACCTGCACTTTCCACCTGAGGCATTTCTCTCAGTCCATTCACAGGCCAGGTCCAAACGACCGGCGAGTTCACGTCCCTAGGAGCCACCTTCAGCAATCACCGATGGAAGGTGGGGGATAAGCACTTCAGCTTTTGGCGTGAACACTGCCCCCCCCCCAGCCATTCTGTTGTTGACCATACAGGCTCCTCAAAACATACTCTTTGTTGGTTTTCCTCTTTCTTGCCTCACTCTCTCCTCCTCAACACCAACTTGCTGGAACCCCCTTCCTAATAAACCTCTGTCCTCGAATCCTGGTCTCAAGGTCAGCTTCTGCAGGAACGAATCTAAGGCGGCATCATGGAGGAAGAGGCACTGAAGCCAGAACCTGAGCAGAGGTCAGTGCCGATGGGCAGAAGTAGTGGATTGAAGGCCGTCCATACAGACTGTGTCAGGACAGAGACAGAAATGGGAAAATAAAGCATGTTTGGAGAGTGGCTGGAGCAGGGTCTTTGTCAGGAAATGGTGGCAGGAAACCATGCTCACATAGAGTCAGACATGAAGAATTTTTCGTGCTAGACAAAGGAGACAGAGCGAGGAATTAAGACTTAACTATGAGTGGGGTATAAGGTGGGGGTGGGGTGGGAGAGTGACAGGTTTCTATTCCCTTCATTCCCTTCATCTCCGTCCATCCTCACATTAATGTATGGGGGACATTTGCTCATCTCCAGATGAAAACTGGACGTATGAAAATTGATCAGATCTCTGCAGAGAGAGGTTTACCCTGTGTTGTATGTGCTCCACTCTGACTCCAAGTGAGTCCGTCTTTTCTGAGAAGATCCAAGGCAGGTAAAGGAGACCCAGCAGGATAGAGGCAAAATGGAGAGAGGATGAAGACGAAGGGAGAAAGTGATTTCCAGAAAACTACTGGAGCTAAATCGGGTACAGAAGACCCCAAGGCAGGAAGAAGGAGATTCCTGGATTCTGTCTTTTTTGTAATGGCTTGAGTAATGTTGAGCTTTTCAGCAGATGAACTGAGGTATATCCTTCCCACCCTCATGGGACTTAGTAATCATGTTTAACTTATTTATAATAAACATGCAAGCACACACATACAACTACTGATGATAAACTCTGGGAAATAAAATTGGAGGAAGAAAAGAGTAAGGAGATTTTTTTTTAACCTTTGAGGTTACATAAAGCTTGAAGAAGACTAGTAGGATTATAAGAGGCTTTTACTTTCAGTTTTATTTTCAATTTCTGTAATTTAGTGTTGTTGTTGTTAATCTATTTTATTTTCTCCACTAGAATCTAAGCTTTATGAGGACAGGGACTTTTATTTTATTTATTTTTATTTATTTATTTAGTTTGTTTGTTTGTTTTGTTTAGTGCCATATCCTTAATACTTATACTGACCAAAAAAGAAGAGATGTTCAACATATGTCTGTCAAAATAAAACAAATTACAAATGCAATGAATCAATATTACTGTGCAGCTATTCCAGTGAATTGTTGGCTTGTCACATGCCCTTTCACACTTCTCCCATGCCTGCCATAATACAGAGACTGAAAAGCTAAGACTTATGTCTCCCAAATGTCCTTGCAACCAGAGTTCCTGATGTGATTTAGTTTCTGCCAATCTGACACAATCGCATGAGACTGAATTGAAGCTGCATCATGCAAGACCCGCTTCTGCTGGTCTTAAAGCAGTAGGCAATGGGTGTCTCTAGAGCAGAACTTGAGATTTAGCAAATAAACAGAGAGGACACCTGGTTGAATTTTAATTTCAAATAAAGAAAGGGTAATTCAGGATTCCTACTTAAATGCATGACATCCAGTTAAATTTCAATTTCAGGTCAACAACACATTTTTGAGTCTAATATGTCCTGATTATTGCATGGGACACACACTAAAAATGTTTTGTTGTTGATCCGAAATTCAAATTTAACTGGGTGTCCTTTGACTTATCTAGCAACGTTGCTCTGCAGCCAACCCTCATGGCCATGGCTTTCTGATCCTGGGTGAATTGTACATTTTTCTGAAGCCAATAGCTGCTGTGTCTATTTCTTGATTTTCTAACTTTCTCTTTATGGCAGAGCAGATTCCCCAAGTTTGGACAATTTTGTGTTGCTCTTCTGATGGCTCAATCTAGAAGCCACTTCATTAGACATTCTAACAGTGATGTTAGCACCCCTCTCTTTGTATGAAAACTCTTTCTGCTTAAAATTTCAAGAATGGCTTCTTTTATGTTTGGCTTAACTCTGATACATTTTTGAAGATTTAGAAAAAATGGAGAGGTTTTCTTTTCTCACGAATGGATCAGAGTAACAGAATCTTTTCTGCAATGAGGTATTTATGTAGTTTGGCCATGGGTCAAAATGGATCAAAGTTGAAAACAAAATCTATAATAATCACGATTTTTAGCACTTACTTCAAGCAAGGTATATACTTCGCCTCTATCTTCTTAACAGTTTTACAAGATAGTAGTCTTCATTAGATGAGGAAACTGAGGTACAAAAATATCAGATTACATGATCAAGGTCACATAGGTGTAAACAGTGGAGCTGAGAGTCCCTCCCTATTCTATGTTTTTTCTTTTTATTAACATATATTATTTGTTTAAGGGGTACAGGTCTGTGATTCATCAGTCTTACACAATTCACAGCACTCATCATAGCACATGCCCTCCCCAGTGTCCCTCACCTACCCTATCCCACCCTCCTCCCCTCTCGTAACCCTCGGTTTGTTTCCTGAGATTAAGAGTCTCTTATGGTTTGTCTCCCTCTGGTTTCATCTTGTTTCATTTTTCCCTCCCTTTACCTATGATCCTCTGCCTTATTTCTCAAATTGCTCATATCAGTGAGAACATATAATTGTCTTTCTCTAATTGACTTATTTTGTTTAGCATAATACCCTCTAGTTCCATCCACATTGTTTCAAATGGCAAGATCTTGTGTTTTTTTGTTGTTGTTGTTTTGTTTTGGTGTCTGCATAATTATCCTTTCTCCACATCCTTACCAACATCTGTCATGTCCTGACTTGTTAATTTTAGCAATTCTGACTGATGTCAGGTGATATCTCACTGTGGTTTTGATTTGTATTTCCCTGATGCCAAGTGGTGTGGAGCATTTTTTCATGTGTCTGTTGGCCATTTGGATGTCTTCTTTGCAGAAATGACTGTTCATGTCTTCTGCCCTTTTCGTGATTCAATTATTTGTTGTTTGGGTGTTGAATTTGATAAGTTCTTTAAAGAGTTTGGATACTAGCCCTTTATCTGATATGTCATTTGCAAATATCTTCTCCCATTCTGTTGGTTGTCTTTTGGTTTTGTTGACTGTTTCCTTTGCTGTGCAAAAGCTTTTGATCTTGATCAAGTCCCAATAGTTCATATTTGTCCTTGCTTCCCTCACCTTGGCGATGTTTCTAGGAATAAGTTGCTGTGGCTGAGGTTGAAGAGGTTGCTGCCTGTGTTCTCCTCAAGGATTTGGATGGATTCCTGTCTCACAGTGAGCTCTGTCATCCATTTTGAGTCTGTTCTTGTGTGTGGTGTAAGGAAATGGTCCAGTTTCATTCTTCTGCAAGTGGCTGTCCAATTTTCCCAACACCAGTTATTGAAGAGGGGACATTCTTTCCTGTTTTGTCAAAGATTAGTTGGCCATTGAGTTGAGGGTCTATTTCTGGGCTCTCTATTCTGTTCCATTGATCTATGTGTCAGTTTTTGTTTTTTTTGTGTCTTTTTTTGTGCCAGTACCATACTGTCTTGATGATGACAGCTTTGTAATAGAGCTTGAAGTCTGGAATTGTGATGCCACTAACTTTGGCTTTCTTTTTCAACATTCCTCTGGCTATTTGAGGTCTGTTCTCATTCCATATAAATTTTAGGATTATTTGTTCCATTTCTTTGAAAAAAAAAAAGGATAGTATTTTGATAGGGATTGCATTAAACATGTACATTGCTTAAGGTAGCACAGACATTTTTACAATATTTTTTCTTCCAATCCATGAGCATGGAACATTTTTTCCTTTCTCTTTGTCTTCCTCAATTTCTTTTATGAGTACTTTATAGTTTTCTGAGTATAGATTCTTTGCCTCTTTGGTTAGGTTTATTCCTAGGTATCTTATGGTTTTGGGTGCAATTGTAAATGGGATTGACTCCTTAATTTCTCTTTATTCTATGCTATTCTTGTTGTATAGAAATACAACTGATTTCTGCTGTGGGTTTTTCATAGATGGCTTTTATGATACTGACCTATGTACTCTCTCTCCCTAAACTGTGAGGAGTTTTGATCAAAAAGAGATGCTGTACTTTGTCAAATGTTTTTTTCAGCATGTACTGAGAGTATCATATGGTTCTTGTTTCTTTTATTAATGTATTGTATCACATTGATTTGCTGATGTAGAACCAAACTTGCAGCCCAGGAATAAATCCCACTTGGTCGTGGTGCATAATCCTTTTAATGTACTGTTGATCCTACTGGCTAGTATTTTGGTGAGAACTTTCACATCTGTGTTCATCAAGGATATTGGTCTGTAGTTCTCCTTCTTAATGGGATCTCCATCTGGTTTTGGGATCAAGGTAATGCTGGCCTCATAAAATGAATTTGGAAGTTTTCCTTCCATTTCTGTTTTTTGGAATAGTTTCAGGGGAATAGGTATTAATTTTTCTTTAAATGTTTAGTTGAATTTCCCTGGGAAGTTGTCTGGCCCTGGATCCTTGTTTGTTGGGAGATTTTTGATGACTGATCCAATCTCTTTACTGGATATGGGTCCATTCAGGTTTTCTATTTCTTCCTGGTTCAGTTTTGGTAGTTTATACATCTCTAGGAATGCATCCATTTCTTCCAGATTGTCAAATTTGGTGGTGTACAGTTGCTTATAATATGTTCTTATAATTATTTGTATTTCTTTGGTGTTGGTTCTGATCTCTCCTCTTTCATTCATGATTTTATTTATTTGGGTGCTTTCTCTTTTCTTTTTGAGAAGTCTGGTGAGGGGTTTATCAATCTCATGAATTCTTTCATAGAACCAGCTCATAGTTTTGTTGATCTGTTCTACTGCTCTTTTGGTTTCTATTTCATTGATTTCTGCTCTGATCTTTATTATTTATCTTCTCTGCTGGGTTTAGGCTTTCTTTGTTGTTCTTTCTCCAGCTCTTTTAGGTGTAGGGTTAGGTTGTGTACTTGAGACCTTTCTTGTTTCTTGAGAAAGTCTTGTATTGCTGTATACTTTCCTCTCAAGACTGCCTTTGCTGTGTCCCACAGATTTTGAACAGTTGTGCTTTTATTGTCATTTGTTTCCATGAATTTTTTCATTTCTTCTTAATTTCCTGGTTGACCCATTCATTCTTTAGTAGGATGCTCTTTAGCCTCCATGTATTTGGTTTCTTTCCAACTTTCCTTTTGTGATTGAGTTCTAGCTTCAGAGCATTGTGGTCTGAAAATATACAGGGAATGATCCCAATCTTTTGGTACAGGTTGAGATCTGATTTGTGACCCCGGATGTGATCTATTCTGGAGAGCGTTCCATGTGCACTAGAGAAGAATGTGTATTCTGTTGCTTCAGAATGGAATGTTTTGAATGTATCTGTGATATCCATCTGGTCCAGTGTGTCATTTAAGGCCTTTATTTTCTTGTTGATCTTTTGCTTGGATGATCTGTCCATTTCAGTGTTAAATTCCCCTACAATTATTGTATTATTCTTGATGTGTTTCTTTGATTTTATTATTAATTGGTTTATATAGTTGGCTACTCCCATGTTAGGGGCATAGATATTTAAAATTGTTAGATCTTCATGCTGGACAGACCTTTTAAGTATGATATAGTGTCCTTTCTCATCTCTTATTGCAGTCTTTGGTTAAAATCTAATTTCTCTGATATAAGGATTACCACCCCAGCTTTCTTTTGATGTCCATTAGCATGGTAAATGGCTTCCTGCCCCCTCACTTTAAACCTGCAGGTGTCTTTAGGTCTAAAATGAGTTTCTTGAAGATAACATATTGATGGGTCTTTTCTTTTCTTTATTTTTTTTTAAAAGATTTTACTTATTTATTTGAAAGACAGAAATCGCAAGTAGGCAGATGGCAGGCAGAGAGAGAGAGAGAGAGAGAGAGGAAAGCAGGCTCCCTGCCGAGCAGAAAACCTGATGTGGGGCTGATCCCAGAACCCTGAGATCATGACCTGAGCTGAAGGCAGAGTTTTAACCCACTGAGCCACCCAGGCACCCCTGGGTCTTGTTTTTTATCCATTCTGATACCCTGTATCTTTTGACTGGGGCATTTAGCTCATTGACATTCAGAGTCATTATTGAAAGATATGAATTTAGTGCCACTGTATTGACTGTAAGGTGACTGTTACTGTATGTTGTCTTTTTCTTTTCTGGTTCATGTTACTTTTAGGCTCTCACTTTGTTTAGAGGACCCCTTTCAATATTTCCTGTAGGGCTGGTTTGGTGTTTACAGATTCTTTTAGTTTTTATTTGTCCTGGAAGCTTTTTCTCATTCCTTTTATCTTCAATGACAGACTAGTTGGATATAGTATTCTTGGCTGCATATTTTTCTTGTGTAGTGCTCTGAATGTATCATGCCAGTCCTTTCTGGCCTGCCAGGTCTCTGTGGATAAGTCTGCTCCAAATCTAGTATTTCTACCATTGTATGTTAGAGAGTTCTTATCCCGAGCTGCTTTCAGGATTTTCTCATTGTCACTAAGACTTGTAAGTTTTATTATTAGATGACAGTGTGTGGACCTATTTTTATTGATTTTGTGGGCAGTTCCCTATCCCTCCTGGATTTGATGCTTGTTTCCCTCCCCAAATTAGGGAAGTCTCTGCTATAATTTACTCCAGGATACCTTCTTCCCTTCTCTCTCTTTATTCTTCTTCTGGGATCCCAATTATTCTAATATTGTTTCATCTTATGGTATCACTTATCTCTCAAATTCTCCCCTTGTGATCCAGTAGTTGTTTGTCTCTCTTTTTCTCAGTGTCTTTATTCTCCATTATTTGGTCTATATCACTAATTCTCTCTTTTGCCTCATTTATCCTGGCAGTAAGAGCCTCCATTTTTGGCTGCACCTCATTAATAGCTTTTTTTGTGTTCAAATTGTTAGATTTTTTGTTCTATTTCTCCAGAAAAGGGTGTTATTTCTCCTGAAAGGAATTCTCTAGTATCTTCTATGATTTTTTCAAAGCCAGCTAGCATCTTTATAATCATCATTCCAAACTCTAGTTCTGACATCTTACTAATGTCCATATTGATTAGGTCCCCAGCAATTGGTACTGCCTCTTGTTCTTTTTTTGGGGGTGAGTTTTTCTACCTTGTCATTTTGTCCAGAGAATAGATGAATGAGAGAATAAAATGCTAAAAGGGTAACAAAGACCCCAGAAAAATATACACTAATCAAATCAGAAGAAACCCAAAGCCAAGGGGAGAAGAAAGGAAAAAGAAAAAAAAATATGATTAGGTTGGTGAATAGAAGAGAGCCACACACTTGGTTTTGGGTGTATTTTGGTCTGTTAGAAGAAACTGCCTCCAAAATTTTAAAGAAAAAAATACACACACACACACACACACACATATGTAAACAAGATGAAGGGATGTAATATGACTGTGAAGATGAAAATTTAAAAAGCTTTTGAAAAAGGAATTGGTAAGCTAAGGAACTGGCATAAAAAAGAAAAAGGAGAATGTGATCAGGCTGGAGACTAGAACACTAGATTTAGGTATATTTTGGTCTCTTAGAAGAAACTGTATCTCAAAATTTTAAAGAAACACTTACATGTATATAAAAGATAAGGTTAAATACAGAGAAGGAATAGAATGTGAGTATAAAAATGAAAATTAGAAAAGATTCTTAAAACGATATTGATAAAGAATCCTGAAACACTGAAAAAAATAAAGTTTAAATTTAAAAAAAGATATTTGATGAGATAAAATAGTTAAAGTAGGTTAAAATAGGAAAGAGGAAACATTTAAAAAAAGAGAAAAAATAATGAAAATTTTAAAAATTTAACTTTGAAAGACTAAAGAATCATGGGGAAAGAAAGCCATGAATTCTATGTGCTGTATTTCCCTGCAAAACACCAGTTCTCATCGATCAGGTCAAACATATTGGAGGGATGTTCTTGCTGACCTTTTTTTTTTTTTTTTTTTAAAGATTTTATTTATTTACCTGACAGAAATCACAAGTAGGCAGAGACACAGGCAGAGAGAGAAGAGGGGAAGCAGGCTCCCTCCTGAGTAGAGAGCCCGATGTGGGACATGATCCCAGGATCCCGGCACTATGACCTGAGCTGAAGGCAGAGGCTTTAACCCACTGAGCCACCCAGGTGCCCCATTTGCTGATCTTCTTGGGGAGGAGCCTGTTGCCATGATTCTCAAATGTCTTTGCTGGAGGTGGAATTGCACTGCCCTTGCCAGGGGCGGGGCTAAGTAATCTGCTCCAGTTCACTTTCCGAAGCTTTTGTTCCCTGAACGCCTTCCACTTTCTGTACAGCTTTGGAGGAGGAGAATGAAGATGGCGGCCTCCCAATCTCTGGCTGGAGGAGCTGAGAGCTCAGGCCCCACTCCTCATTGCACACTCTGAGAAAAGCAGTCAATCCCTCCCATCTCCCTGGTCTCTGGCTGGGCTCTGTGCTCACCCAGCCTGTGACCGAGCATTTCTGTCTCTGGCGCACAGCCCCGTTTGGAGTCTCCAAACCCAGCCGATTCCCATAGCACTCTCCTGTGCCACTGCTCCCAGTGGAGGAAGGATCTGCCCAGATCCCCGAATCTGCCGCTTGTGAGGTCACTGCTTGAAGAGCAGTGGCCCGACTGTGCCTTGGGTCACAGTTAAGGTAAGCCCAGTCTGAGAGCCCCCTCTCAGAGCCTCCACCTCTACAGCCATCCTCCCCACTCCAGTACATAGGAGATCTGCCACACTCAAGACACCCCTGGTCTTTTTGTGACCTGAGAGTACTGAGACAGGACTGTCGCTGTGAGGGCTACACTCCCCACAGTGGAGCAATGTTTCTCAGTGGAGCAGACTTCTAAAAGTTCCGATTTTGTACTCTGCTGCTGTCTCACTTGCCAGGAGCTGACCCCTTCCCCCACGGTCTATCTTCCAGTAGGTTGCCTTGGATTCACTTCTCCACACGTCCTACTTTCCAGAGAATGGTTGCTTTTCTGTTCCTAGAATTGCTGCTCTTCTTCTCTTGGATCTCCTGTTGAGTTTTTAGGTGTTCAGAATGGTTTGAGAACTATCTAGCAGAATTCCTGAGACCAGATGAAATTTAGGTCTCCTACTTCTCTGCCATTTTGTTCCTCCTCCCTCCCTTCTACTTTAAAAGCCACTGATCCTTGGGGCACCTGGGTGGCTCAGTTGGTTAAGTGTCAGACTCTTGATTTCAGCTCAGGTCATGATCTCAGGGTCTTGAGATCAAGCCTGGTGTCAGGCTCCAACTGGGCCTGGACCCTGATTGAGATTCTCTCTCTCTCTCTCCCTCTAACCAAACTCCACCCTGAAAAAACTCACTGCTCTTCCTTCTTTCCACCACAGAAAAGTCAAACAAGATTAACTCATAGTCTATTAATCTTTATCATACTGGCATTAAAGCTTTTTGGCTAATGATCATTAGTGCAGAAAAAGGATTTCCAGTCTTTAACATTTCTCTTGTACTGGCATATCTATGGATATATTTATCTAAATATATCTAAATATATATCTAAAGATATATTTATATCTTTGTCAATGTGTCTATGTACTCGTACCCAACTTAGCCTTAGATAAATTATGCATGATAGTGGTGAGGTTAGCTTGAATTTTTAATTTGAAATATAGTCTAATGGGCAATATTTATTTATCTTTAATATTAACATATTTAATATTAATATCTTTAATATTAACATTTTATCTTTAATATTAAAAGCCAGGTAGGAATGACAGTAGAAAATTCAACATGTAGGCCGTAAGAAAGGGAAGAAACAGACAATTATCATTTGTTAAAAACCTATTAGGTACCAGGAACTCAGGTATGGCTATGGACATTTTTATTTCACCATTGTCACTGAGGCAGGTCTTGCTATTCCCATTTATAGGAGAAAAATATGAGGTACAGAAAGGTTAAAGAATAATTTAGAGTACCTCTAGTGTAATGATGTTGCTCAAACTTGGTTTCATTTTTGTTTACTCTCTATATTTCTTTAAATAGACTTACTAGTATTAACTGAATTTACCTAAAAAGAAGAAATTTGTAAAAAATAAATGTGTAACTAATGAGAAGTTTGTCTTTGTTCTACCTAAAAGAATCTCCTTTTATGCTGGTATTACACATATTACAATTTGGGAAATACCATATTCCACAGTACTGGTGGTTGATGAGTGCATCTGGAAGAGTGATCAGAGGGGGGAGGAGAAAACAAATAATGCCTGTTGAGATAGTGGAGGGAAAGAGGAAGAACCAGAAGCAGAAGCTGATTGGTGCCTGGACAGGCAGCATAATCATGCGCTTTGAGAGTCTGTCTATATTCTGAGAATTTTGTAATAACAAGGTCTGACTCTGAGAGGTTCTCCAATGGCATAAAATATGTTAGTCAATGTCTTAGAATCATTGGTCTCCCAGAATAACAGGCATGTTATGACTCTCCATGCTGAGCTCCTAATGTCCAACATCTCTTTGTCTCCTCACCCACTTTTGCCTGGCTAATTTATTCTCAGGAAGAGACATTTTCGCCTTCCTGTGGGTGGGGGTGGTAGCTTAGACCTTTTTGCTTTACCCTACCTACTCTTTGGAACATGCTTCATATATGTCCACTCTTTTTTAGTGGGTGTCTTCTCCACTAGTCAGAAACTGTGCATGGGCCAAGATTATGTCTCCCTTGTTTGCTGCTCTATCCCCAATGTTTACCACAGTTCTTGGCACACAGCTGGTGCTTCATACATACTTGATGAGTTTACTTAAATAAAAGGTAGTCCTGAACATTGTGTCCTGCAGGACATTATGACCCAACACACTAAGGCTACATAGGACTATTCATTTCTATGATAAAGCGAGCATCCCGTGAGAGGCTAGGCAAGCTGAGACTCTTCAAAGGTCAAAGCAATGACATCATTGCTCTTCTTACTTCACACTTTCTGTGAGCAGAGAGATCTTCAGCCTCCACAGCTCTTAGAGTGCCTGACTCACACATACACGCACAGCACCCTCAAAACCACGAGATAAGATGAAGAGCTTTAGAACACAAAGTTAGAAAACCTCCAGATGTAATGAATGAGATCAGACTTCAGTAAAAATAACAGGTGAAAAACATCTCGGTCAAGGTGATGAGGGTAAAATGTCTGAAATCATCCTGTGTCAACATCTCAGGCTGATCATTGTCATTTTTATAATTGGGTGATGCTATGATATAATTAAGTTATAACCCAGTCAAGGATAATGAATAAGAGACTATAATAAATTTTTAATTATGATTCTTCTGTGAGGAAGTTTATGCTAATCAAGGGGACATGGTGTGCATTGAACCTAGAATGGGGGAGGGAATGGTCTGACCGCAAACATTTACATGTGTGTTCTTAGCTCTATCTGCTGAATGGGTGCTCTAGAGAGTGGACAGGAATGTTCTGATCTTTGACCTTATTTTTTCTTTTAAGATTTTATTTATTTGTTTGAGAGAAAGAGAGAGAGTGCATGAGCAGGAGCAGGAGGAAAGACAGAGGGAGAAAGAGAAGGAGAATCAGACTCTCTGCTGAGCAGGGAGCCCAACCCTGGGATCCTGACCTGGTAAATTCCCATAAAGTAAATGAAGCATACCACTGTTATAACTTTAATCGACTAAGCCACTAAGGCAATTTAACTACTTCTATTCTTTCAGCTTCTGTTCTAGCAAAGAAACCTTCTAGTGATAATTTGGCTTCCCATGTGGACATGTAGAACATTTATAGTATAATCCCATTTTATTGTAAAATTGTACATATACAAAATATGCCTATTGCATTTTCATAAAAGTCTTAAATGACTTTTTACACCAGCCTGTAACAGTGAGTACCTGTGGAGAGTAGATTACTGGTGTGGGCTTTGTTGGTAGAGGGTATGTGGGAGATTTAAGAGAAACTTGATTTTTCACTTTTGATGCTCCTGCATTCTTGGATTTATTTTTTAATTGTTGAGCATGTCTAGATTTTATAGTAAAAAGGATATAAAGTTATGTCCCTGTCCCCTAGGTTAAATAGCTTATTTGAGGCAATATTTAAGACTATGAAAGACACACATTATTCTTTTTCCCTGGGTGCCCACAGGGGACTCTGAGCTATAGCTGGCAGGCAGGTCCCCTTTAGAGGTCTATGTGCGTCAAGCAGGTCCTGCTCACGAAGCTTCTCAGTCCATGTTTGCACCATGACCAACTCTTCGAAAAAAATAGCCTTAAAAAAAAAATCTTCTAAAATATATAGTGTAGTGATCATAGTCACTTAAATTTCCAAGAAAAAGAGAAAATTTGCTTTTTAAACCTATGAGTTGAAATCTTTTATCTTCCCAGCACCACAATTTTATCTGCAAAAGGAGAGGTTATTAGTTCGAATGTACCCATATGGTGGTTTTGTTTTACTCGAGATGTTTCTTTGCAAGTAGAAAGCTCTACGAAGCCTCCGATGAAAATAAAAAAGCTTTAATCACTGAAAACTTTGCCTCTACATATTTGTGTCAACTTCATGACACAAATTTTAATAGAGAAAGGAATCTAAACTGACTAGTTGTTTATGCTGATAATACTTACAATTTTATAACCACGACTTACAAGGAATAAATCACTAACTGGAAAAAACATCATTTACATTCCAGATAAAAAAATTCTCCTTAATGTTACATCAGTTGGTTACTAGGTCAGACAATTCCATTTATTGCCTATATATATATATATATATATATATATATATATAATTTGATACTTTAAAGTATGATTTTTATTTATGTAGCTCTAAGGCCTGAGGAACAAATCCCTAATTATATTGCATGAAACATTTCTTTTTTTCTATAACCTTCCCAAAGGAGACCTTTGTAAGTCTATGAATCAACTTAGCTTGACTTCTATTTAAAGAAAGAAAAGGTAATTGGGAATTTAGCTTCATAATTTATGGCATTATGACCATTACGCAGTAGTAAGTTTTTTTTAAAAAAGCTTCTTATAAATCACAATATTCTGAATTTATTAGAATGGGAGACTGCCATTTAGGTATGTTTGCTTTATAAGGTAGGAACAAATTTCTCTTTTGAATTTGAAGAGAAAGATAAGAATTTTAGTGTCTCAGTTAAGGTGATTTATTGCACAAAAGCTAGAAATGAGGTCTCCTTTCCTTAAAAATAACAGAACAATGATTTTATTAAAGTCTTGGCATCCCATTCAGAAAATTTGCAAATTCTGTAGTACAACTCTGCCTTTGAAATGTGGGAGACATCTCAACACAATTTTTCTGGATGCAATTGACCCTGAATAATGTATGAGTTGTGTAATAGCTCTGCGGCACACTCTCTTTTCCGAGGAACCCTGGCTTCTCCTGTACCTCATCTCCTGCTTTCAATTCCTAGGCTGTACGTTTACTATACTGGATCTTTATTGGTGAATCGTCAAGGTGCAGAAAGAATGTCTGAGAACCGAAAATCCTTGGCAATCCAGAAAATACCTTAATAGACTAGACTTCCTGTCAAAGCTTGATTGTGAAAATGTGAGTTTTGAACATAACTTTCCTCTAGGGTTCTGAACCTGGGATATTTTTACCACGAGGGAAATAACTGGGTAGCCAAAGAATATCAGTTTTACTTGGAGAGTATTCAAGGGAGAGAGGAGAGAGAGATTACAGTAATTTAACAGGAAAGCAATTTAAGCAGTTTCACATAAAAAGATACCGCTAAATCATGGAATAGAACTTTAAAAATTCACATGAATCTTAACCGTAAAACAAAGGACTTTGAAGACATTTCACCCCTTTGAATGGCTGCTTGGAGATGTGCCGCAGACTTGTAGAGTTCAGCATTCACCCCGTGCTCCTGGGGACCACAAAAGAGCAGGAGCCACTGCCGCCACAACATAGCAACACTGTTCCTGAGAATCCCTCCGCAGCACGTGCTCAGGGGCCTATTTTACAGATGGAGAAATTTGGGTCCAGGTGTATAAGGCGGTTCACCAAGGCCCCACATTAAAGGAAGGAACCTTAATACAAAACCCAGGCAACCTGAGAAATTTGAGGAATGCTATTTCAGGAATATTTTGAATGAAAATACAAGCCAGGAAAAAAAAAAAAAAAAAGGCTGAAGCCCCTCTCTTTGAGCTGTTTTGTTTTGTTTTTTATTCTGATGGAAAGTATTTTTGATTAGAGTAATTCATTTCTCAAAGAACTTTCAGTGATACCTGTATTTTAATATTATAAGTACTATCTTCATGTCTCCTTAGATCTGTTCTATGCTATATAAAATATGTGGAATAATAACATTTAAGTGCTTACAAACTGTCAAGACCCTTTCTAAAGGCTGTATATGTATTATCTCTTTAATTATTACAAGTGCTCCATGAAGTTATTGTGATTACCATGTCCATTTTACAGATGAGAAGACTGAAGTAAAAACAGATTAGGTAATTTACATATGCCACACATCAATTAAGGGGTTGAACAATCTGCCCTCCAGGGCCTTGGCTTTTTAGTGAAGTCTAAGTTGTCTCTCAGAGGACAGACACTGAGGCCCCAACTAATACAGAGAAGTTACCTGGCAGGGGTCTGCAGGTCTTGGGATCTGTGCCCTGAAAACACTGTCTCTTGACACTCCAGAAACTACACAGATCTGTGAGGACTTCAGGAATACCATGCCTGATCTTCTGTTTGCAATAACCCAGGCCCAAAGTGGCAATATAATTTTGCTTTATTTACTTATATATTTGTTTGTTTATTAGCTTTTTCCATCCCCTTTAAAAATTTAAATTCAATTAATTAACATATAATATAATACAGTATTAATTTCAGAGGTAGAGGTCAGTGACTTACTAGGCTTATATAACACCCAGGGCTCATTATATCACGTGCCTCTCTTAATGTCCATCACCCAGTTACCCCATCCCCCACTCCCTGCCCCTACTCCTGCAGCAACCCTCAGTTTATTTCCTATGATTAAGAAGAGTCTCTTATGGTTTGTCTCCCTCTCTGATTTCATCCTGTTTATTTTGTTTTAAAATGAGGAAGATTAGAGAGGACAATTCAACCCTAACACTTAGTATCTAACCTCAGTACGCTGTAAGGTTGTAGCCTCTACTGCACTAGAACTTTTATTTCTAGATACCAAGATAAATCTCTGAGATTTATCCCTGAAAGTTTATGAGAAAAAGAAAAGACGCTCTAAGAAGAAATGGCTAATGCTGACCTAGCTTTCTAAATAGGACAAGGCTTTAAGAATAATTTCTGCCATTCAGCTCTCCTGTGACCCACAAGCAATAAATGACAGTCTTTTAAAAACAGCAATGGCTTATCTTGGGCATCAGGCAGGGAAGAACTCGAGTGATTTCTCTACACTTGTAATGTCAAGAGGCGCCCTACTCAGAGACCTCTGTTATAAAAGAGGAATTGTTTATAGCTATTGAAAAATCCTCACAGAACTGTCCATCAAACTTTATGAAATGTGTGAGTTACTTAGGTATCAGCTTTCTGGATCTATTTTTTTTTTTTTTTTCCAGAGCATTCAGAATCAAACCCTTTCCTTACTGGCTGGTTACATACTGATAAACACAGAGCTGTTTTACTTTCTTTTCCTTCCTTTTCTCCTTTTGTTTGTTTGTTGACTCTCTTCACACCTTTTTTTTTTCCTTCCCTTATACCCTGTTCTGAAACTATAACTCTCTGCTTTTCAAAATGGGGCCTGTGGTCCATGTGGGTCAAAATAGGCTAGAATTTTTATTACAAATGTGTAGTTGAGGCCTTACCTCAATTATCCGGATCTCTGGAGTGGAGCTGAGGACTCTGCATTTCAATAAGCTCCTGAGAGATTCCTTTCTATACTGAAGCAGAGGAGATCTAGCCCTGTGGTTTTCCAATTTTGCTGTAGGCTTGTTTCACCAGAATTCCAGGCTTTGATGCAGTACATCCCAGGAGGGAAGCAAAAACTTGCATTTTTATGGAGTTCCTGGGTATTGCTAATGCTACCAGTTCAGAAATCCTGCTTCATGAACTTTGGAGCTTTGAGAAGTTCTAGTCTAATCTTTGAAGTCCTGAAAAAACCTTTTAAGAAAACATGGTCTAAAATGTCAAATATTTTGGTTGTAGAAAGAAAACTGTTAACAAAAACACCCAAATTTCTCTCTGTGCCTTTGTGGGGGACCATTCCTCACTCTCCCAACTCTCTGCATGTTCGGCTCAGCTCATCTTCCGAGGGCGACGCCCACCCCCTTCAGGTATCCTTAATTCACACAATCTTGAGCTCTTTCCCTCCTCAGCCCCTCCGTAACCCCCCCTCATCTTTCCACTTGTGGGAGGACAGATTCCTGTCTATGTGGGGGTGCGGTTAACAGTGTTTGAGGAAGATATTAAGATATTTCAGCTTTCCTACCATACTGCAGACTCCTCAAATACAAGGTTTGTGGCTTTTTTTATTCTACCTTGCCTGGCTGTGGCACTTCATTGATGCTGAACAGATGTTTGATTAATGGATGAATATTTCAGTGGGAGAAGGGTATGTTTAATTCCTTTAAATGAGGGCTAGACTGTTATTACTTTATATTTTCTTTTTTTTAAAGATTTTATTTGTCAGAAAGGAAGAGAGAGAGTGCTTGAACAGATGCAGGGAGAGTGGCAGGCAGGGGGAGAAGCAGGCTCTCCTCCACACAAGGAGCCTGGTACAGGACTCAATCCCAGGACCCAGGGATCATGATCTGAGCCAAAGGCAGGCACTTAGCTGACTGAGCCACCCAGGTGTCCCAGTGCTTTACATTTTTCCACTTGAAAGATCTAGCAATGAAAGTTGTTCTTTAATTTAGCTAAGAAGGTAGGTAGTGTTTGGGATGAGCGCCTTTATAGGAAAATCCAAAGCATGCTCCAGTAGCATACCGAGGGTTTTTACTGGTATCCTAGAAGTAATTCTCTGTTCCGGCTACATGCAGTGTGGTTTCAGGACTGGTAACCCTGGCCTTACCAGGGAGCGGTTAAAAACTCAGAATCTTGGGCCTCACCCCAGGATCAGAATCAGATCTATAGGTACTCTGTCTGCACCTTCAAGTTAGAGAAATACTGCATTACTCAGAAGAATTTCCTTCTGACTGAAAGAGTACTGAAGAACAGTGACAAGTCAGTGCAAGAATCTGTTGTTATTGGTGATTATTAGTTTGTTAAAAAAAATTCCATTTTTTTGGAAGATACTCTTGTGGTAACTGGGAGTTCAGCTGGGGGTTTGTAACTGTCATCAAAGGTCCTTATTATAGGGGCATCATATTGTGCTAGACGCTATTAAAGAAATGTAATGAATCTGGGCTTTACCACAGAGCCAGACATGATTGATGTGGGTAAGCAGATATTAAGACGTAATTAAACATATGAAGCATATAGATTCAGCATCAACACAACATGAGTGGATTTATTTTTGAACATTTTTGTTTTATTCATCCCCTATTATCCACATTTCTTTGATTTGAGAATTTCAAAACAAGGTATTTTTAGTTATTTGCATAGAGAAATTTGGTATTTAACATTAACCCCGGGCAGGTTACATAAAGACTGATACTCCTGAGCACCTTGCCAATCAATCTCATTTTGTCCCAAAGAAGAATAAATATCCTTTGATATGGAAAATTAGTTATGCTATGTGGTGTGCTAATAAGGGCATCTTCTCTTTGTCTTTCATTTATAGTGTAACTTGTATATAAATGGGTCAGGCATCAGAGGCATAATTAACAGTTTTAAATAGATTGTCAAAAATAAGGGAAAGTGTTTATGTGCTTTGCATTCAAATGTTTACTCATAATTTAGGGTTTAGAGTGTGTCATTATTATCCGAATACAAAAAATAACGTTCTTTTAAGCTTATCTAAGATCATCGTACTTAGAATATTGATCTTTACTGCTCCCTAGTGAAAGGATTATGCAATATTTAATGTGTGAGGCTTACATGGAACATGAACTCTCTTGGTTAATAAGATCTCTTTTCTTTTATGACAGTTGTGATTCTCAGAAGATACTCATTAAAAAGGTCAGAATGGCTGCTTTGAAAGCATGCTCGGTAATGGGCAAGGTATCAGCAAGGCTATGGAAGGAATTTGGGAACTTTATATGTCTTGTTCATTGCTGTGGTTTTCTTTCTTTATTCCTTTTTTTTTTTTTTTTTTTTCCATTTCTCTGGGAGGTTTTATGTGACATAATTTAACCAAAGAAGAACAGTGTCATTAAAAAGCTATTTAGGATATGAATGTTAATACCAGCTGTAAACATTCTGCTCTCCTAGGCCCCAGAGTACTGGAACAGGGGAATACAGCAGTTAATTATAGGAATATCTTTTCCCTTTTCCATAGTGTTATAGTATTTTGACGATTATTTCTTTATCATTGAAGACTTTAAGGGTCTACCTACTAGTTAATATTGTTGCTGCTAAACTTCTGGCACATAATAATTAATATATTATTCATGACAAATTTGTTTCACTGATGTTGTTCTTATTTGAAACTGTGGGATTGGAAACAACCAATACCATTTCAAAATACAATAAGACGACAATATTCATTATGAGTGGAAACATAACTCTACCTATCTCATCTTAATGGAAGTCTTAAAACCTTTCCAAATTCAATATGTACTTTTTCTAAGTTGCATGAAGATTAGCATTGTGAACAATCAGGTCTCAAAGCTATTTCCCCACGGGGAACTTCATTTTCTTTCTCTCCTTCCTTGCTGCGACATAAAAATGAAGAAGACTTGAATTCAGTAATGAATTACACAGCAAAAAGTAGGTATTTGATGTGTGTTTGTTGAAATAAGTAAAACAACATGCGGGGGGGGGGGGAGGGTGTGTGTGGATTTGACCTCTCAGAAAAGAAACAATTTAACATGTGAACATGGATTTCAGTAATTTGCAACAAAAAGGCAATGCTCACTCCCAGGATATAGAATGTATTCATGCATGTTTTGTATCAGCCGTAATCGACTGACATGCATTTCAGCCTTGTACTAATGTGCTTTAAATTAGAATAATAAGCTTCTACATAAATGCATATAAGATCCTTGATTTCATTCTATGTCAATTTTCTGAATCAAAGGAAATAGAAAGTAAAATAAGGTCGTTCCCAGGGATGTAATAGTTTAAAAGACTAGGGCATTTTTTTTTTTTTTTTCTAAAGTGCGTATCTGGACTTAAGGTTTAGAATTGCATGTCTGGAAAAAGTTTTCATAATCTGCTTTTCTCCCCTTTTCTTTTCTTTTCGCACGTATTTATTTTGGCCAGCTGGCGAGACAGATCTTTTTCAGGGGCTCAGCCTTCCAGTCTGAGTGTGTTGTCCAAAACCAATCTTTGGATCAAATTCCTGTCTTACTTGCTCCAGTGTCTGAACAGTGTTGATGTCACAGGGGCATGGTGACCCAGTTGTCTGTTCCAAATGCCTGGTGACTTGCCAAATAAAGAGCTTAGCTAGGCGGCCACACATTACCCTGCCTCACAAGGGGCAAGGAGGTTGCGATACAATCCTTGGGCAACCTGTCTCACCTTGCGTCTCCCTTGTCAGCTGTTGAATATGAAGGTATAGATACAGGGGTCTCCTTGTAAAATAAATGGCCCCTTTCCCCCTTGCCAGCTTGGTTGTCACCTTGTCTAGTCTTGTCAGTACATCTATGGGCTAACCCAAGGGTTAGTCCGAGGAGAGGGGCTAGACAGTTGTCCTTGCTTTGGAGCTTTTCTGTGGCTTTGATTGTGGGGAAAACTACAATTTGGTTTCTAAGTAGAATTTGTTCTAATGGGATTTCAAGATTGTGGATTAAAGTTGGAGCCTGTGGAGCATAGTTTAAGTTTTAGAGATGACCTTCCTCCTTAGGGATTCTGAAATCTCAGACCTAGATAGATAGAAAGCCAGGTGGGATGCATTGACTAAAAACCAATGTTCCCTTGGGCTGGAGAGGCTAAATGTGGGGGTTTTTTGCTGCTTCATCAGCTTTCACACTGGCACATATACCTTCAGAGGTTTAAGAGGTTCTGTACCTCACACTTCCATAACTTTGAATGTGGGGGTCTCAGTTGATGTGGTTATAGAATAGAGACATTCTACTATTTGAAACCCTTGAACACCTTGTTCTTCTGCCTTCTCTTGTGATCATCTGCAGACCAAATCATCCCTTTCAGCTTTGTGTACTTGACATATATGAGAGATCATGATGTAACAGAAAGGCAACGGGTCTGGTGGTCAGAATGAGATTTTTCTAGTTCCATCTCAACCAGTTATGTCAACTTGGCTGCTCTGAACAGATTTTCTTATCTTCAGGATAGGTCTTCAAGTCCCTTCTAGCTTTAAGATCCATGTATTTAATGGGAATAATATTACCTGTTCAACCTACTCAACTGGGTTGTTGTGGGAATTAAAGGAGATCATATTTATGAAACTACTTTGTAAATCCTCTACAAAAGATTAAGGAATGTGATACTATTAATTCCCTCTGAAGAACCAAAATAGCTTGCAATTTACTTTTAATCTTCAAGACTGTGTATATATCTTTTGTATTTAGGTCTTTAATGTTGTACACCGTAATGCAAGACAATTGAACAGCCTAATCTCTCTCTCGCTAGATGTTACTCCAAATGTCATTCTTTTTTTTTTTTTTTCTTCCCCTGAGTGTCATTCTAAGGCAATGGGATGGAGGGAGGAACTTTTTTCCCCCCACTAACTGAGGTAAAAATTAATCCCAAGTACACAGGGTTCTGGACTTCTTTCCTACCCCTTTCAAAGTTCTGAGAAGCAGGTTAGTTTACTCTTTCATACCAGAGATTGCTTAAACAGCACAAGGGACTCAACGTAACATCTTTGGGGAGGAAAGTGCTGTAGTTCAGAACAACCCACAGCCGGAGAGCCAGTGAGTGGTGATAGCAGATGGGACGCACTATGAGCACACAGGGAAATAATGGCATCCTTTGTACCTGGCTATCACTCATGAGACACAGCAGCATGAAAATAGGTCCTCTGTCCAGTTGTGGTGGTGTCCATTGTTCCAATTCACAGAGTAACAAAGAAACAAAAATACCCCAGATATTTTATATTGTCTGCTTATCTATCTATCCATTTATCTCCATTACTGAATACTGCCGAGTGTCCTAGTGAAGAATGGGAGACTCTTTAGAGGTTCAGATCTGTTCTCTAATTCTGTGTGCACAGGAATTTTCTTTCCAGCTGACCTGTATGCCCCTTGAGGATAGGAAATATGCCTCAGGCTCTTTTCCTACTGTCTCCCTTTACCCCAGCAGCTTTGGACTCAGCCCTTGGTGCAGACAGGAGCTTGATAACACCTGATGATAGGGTGGATTCTCACAGAGGTAAGGAGGAGCACTGAGGTAGGAGACCCCCATTTGTACTCCTACCTTCCCCTGTGTCCTTGAGTTTTGAACATAGAGCTAAGGATTAAATATTGTCCTTACAACTGCTAGTGAAACTTGGTAAGATGTTGCAAGATGGTGCAAAGTGCCCTGGAGAGGAGTGTCCCATAGGAATTGCCTACTCTGTGTTCACTCCTTCATGTGATGAATTCTAGATTATTTTGAGGTTACTAGTCTGCTAGGAGGAGGAGTCATTGAAAGTGACTTTTTTTTTTTTTAATAGGGCTTCTGGAGAGTGGGGCATATCAAATGAAGGGGACCAGCAGTGTTTATAATAGTACTGAAGTTTAATTTCAGTGCTGACCTTTTATTTGACATTTTAGATAATGCTATGGATGTGCGCAGCTATTTGTTCTTAACATATTTTCCATCTTTTTGGGGCACTAATCTACTTAAATTCAAAGTCAATATAAGAATAAAATAAATTTTGACTTTAAAAAAACAACTTTTGAAAAAAGTTCATTCACAATAGCAATAAGATATGCAATGCATATGAATTAACTTAAACAATGTTCATGACTATGAAGAAATGCAAAACTTTAGAAAGAGGCAAAAGAAAATACTGGAAAGAAAAATTATATTCTGAGATGGGGAGAGTTTCCATTACATATAGAGGTACTACTTTTTCCAAATAAATATATGAGTTACAAATTCTATTAAAAATCTTGTTGAGCTAGGTTTTTTAGAACTCAACAACACAATTCTAAAGTTCTTGTGGAAGAATAAATTGATAGATTGATGAAAATTTAAAAACTTGGAGACACTAAGATCTGGTGAGTCTGTGGAGCAAAGGATACTCTTACACACTAATTGTAACAAAGTAAATATACAGCCATTTTGGAGAGTACCTGGACAATACCCAGAACAAAGCTGAAGAGGTACACATCCCATAACTCCGTGATTCTACTCCTAGGAGGAGTCTGTACTCCTCCTAGACAAATGCCTACATGAACATACAGAGACATGGACAAGAATGTTCACAGCAAAAGAAAACACATAAAACCTCATTTACAAGGCAATGGATAGATAATTTATACATTCCATTCATACATTGGAATATTATGAAGCAACGAAAATGAAAGAGATATATATATATATATATATGTCAGTTGCATAAACTTCACGAACATATTGAACAACATCAGCAAAAAATGGAGACATAATATTCAAAGCACGATTTTAAACTTTTTAAAAAAATATTTTTATTTATTTGAGAGAGAGAGAGAGGGAGAAAGTGTGCATGAGCAGAGGGGGTGAGGCAGAAGGAGAGAGGGAGAAGGAGAGTCTCCGCTGAGCAGGAGCCTGACATGAGGTTTGATTCCAGGATGCTGGGATCATGACCTGAGCTGAAGGCAGATGCTTAGCTGACTGAGCTACCCAGTCTTCCTCAAAGCATGATTTTAATTAAAAGTTAGAAACAAGTGTATATATCTGCACACATAGGTTGTAAATAGATTCAAAACAATCTTTAGATTCACGGTGCGCACATGGGTGTTAATTTTATCATTCTATATGCTTCTTTAAATGCTTGAAAAATTTCATAACATATGAAAAATGTTAAATGATAAATGGGTGAGACTAGCTCAATTTCTATTTGAATAAAACAAAACAAACCACTCATGAGGACCTCACCACACCATAGTAGATATTACAAGGTATTAAAAAGCTAAATTAATAAAGTGCATAGTATTGGCTGAGGAATGGAATTCTGACTCAAAAAATAGAAAATCCTTAAACTGGCTCATTCATCTATGAAAATTTTGTATGTAATTAAAGGGGGGACACAGTGAAAAGGATCGGATGTTTTACCAAATAGTGTTGGGTTAGCTACTTGCAAAATGCAAAGGGACAACCAACTACTTTACCAATACATGCCAAAATAAATTCCAAGTGGATTAAAGAAATTTAAATGTCAAAAATTCATAAGAATAGTATGAAAAGTTTTGATGACTATTTATAGAATCTGGTATGCTAGATTTTTTAAACCCAGAAGCCATAAAAGGGACAAATCCAGAAGCTGTAAAAGGGAAAGGTAGATTTGACCATGTACAGAGTTTGAACAAAACCAGTAAAAAGTGGTAAACTAAAACATATCAAAGATACTTGCAACATAAATATGAAGTTATTAAACATAAGAATTACAAATTCCAAATAGACAAATTTAAAAATGGGCAAATAACATAACTCAAAAAGAAAGAAATCACATGAATAATATGCATTCTAAAATATTTGAATAAACAATACAGTGTAGTAGTAATATCCAGTTTTCAAGAAAATAGCCACTTTCATTCTTTTCAAGAAGAAAAATACATTGGCCTAAGATTTCTGGAAGACTTGTCAGTATTTATCAAAACGTTTTAAAATATGCTTATCTTCTGACCAAGAAATTAGACTTATACAAATTTGTCCTAAGGAAATGATTACAAATGTAAGCAAATATTTAGAAAACATGCTTGTAAAAGTTCTGCCTTTAAAGTGGAAAAGCTAGAAACAATCCAAACAAACAAAAACATTTAAGTTAAATGAATTACGGTATATTTATACAAAAAGATGTTATTTCTATATTAACAAGTACTGTACATCATAACCAAATATTTTTCCATAGAAAGATATTCACAATATATTGCGCAGTATATAACTACAAAGTAATGTGCACATATGCTTTTGTTTACATATGTATGTAGGAGAATATACAATATTAAGAGTCATTGTCCTTGGTGGGATTAAAGGATTAAAGATTTTTCTTTATTTTGTTTATATATATTTTTCTAACTGTTAAAACAATAATGTATTTTCTACACTTTTAAAAGGAAACAACTTCATTTAATTTTTAACTTCTTACTTTTATTTCAATTTATTTATATTTTATTTCAATTCTGAAATTAAAAGCAAATATTTATTAACTGCTGTAGGAGTTGTGGAGGCATTTTCTATAAATAGACACGATCATGTTGGGTATAACCCAACAGGTGTCGGCTAGATCCTATAGAGTGATGACCATTGCTCCCATTTCATATTCTTTTTTTTTTTTAAAGATATACTAATTTTTTTTTTGAGAGAGAGATAGCATGAGGAGGGGGGAGTGGCAGAGAGGAAGGGAGAGAGAGAGTCTCAAGCAGGTTCCAGACTGAGCACAGAGCCCCATTGGGGCTGTATCTCATGACGGTGAGATCATGACCTGAGCCAAAACCAAGAGTTGGATGCTTAACTGGGCCACCCAGGTCCCCCACCCACCATTTCTTATTCTTAAAGTGGGTGAAATAATGTGTATTGAGTTTATCATATATTTAATGCCTAAAAATAAGATTCCCAATGTTTATGTGCTGTTACCATTGTTTTTATGTAATTACCAAGGAAAATACCCCTGTAGAAAGAGATATTTTCACCAATTTTCAGAAATGAGGTGGTGCATCAAAAACTTTATAAGTTACCTGAGTAAATTCAGAATACGTACCTGGAAATTTTGGGCTGTGAAAGCAGTCCCCTCAATCCATTTGAGGTGAGGAGAGATTGTAGGGCATTCAGAAAGGCTTCCGGAGATTGTGCCACTTGTTGGTAATTGTGTGTAAGAATCATTTTAAGTATCATTATTAACTCTTCACTGTGTTCTGTCCTGCGCCTCCCTCCAGCAGGCAGATCTTTCTAATTTTAATTGGCACAGACTTGTTTTACATGAGTTTTTACTCCCTAAGCACACAGAAAATTGGGTAGCCTCAAAGAGTACTCTGGGCAGTAGGTGGACAGAGTTAGGGGTTAAAAACAGATGATCGCCTTGCTTGTTGATGCTTCTAAGTATTTCTGTAATAGAAGCTACTACAAAGTTTGATCGTGACCCTGGCCCTATGTACAAGAGTTTTCTTGGCTGTTAAGAAGACACATCTTCTTGGAGTATCCATCTTACCAACTCACTCTTTTGCTAAGGAACCTTTAGTGACTTCCCATGATTTTACCCTGAAAATCAGACTCCCTGAGCAGGCACACTCCGCCCTCCATTTCCTAACTATCCCGCTTTCCTGACCACTTGTCCAATATTTCCTTTCCTAGTCACTATTGCCCAGTCAAGTGGAACAACTTGCTTTTGTTTTTAAGCGAGTCCACGCTTTCCCTTCTCAATGCCATCCCTCACACTGCATTTCCTTGAGAAAATATTCTGCGTCACTTTCTCATGCACTAATTTTACCTCAACCCTTAGCTCCCATGTAAAATCTTTCCTAATTCCCCCCATACAGAGATCGTCCCTCTCTGCCACCTGAGACAATGCACTCTTTCTCTGACTACATGATGACCCATTCTACCCTCTACTATAGCTATTTGTGTATTTACGTAGTGATTAGTGTAAGCTTTTAGAGGCAAGACCTACTCGTAGTTTATATTTGTTACACAAGTCACTAAACCCAGTGCCTTGAAATATAAACATTTGTTGAATGAATGAATGAATGAATGAATGAGCGAATGAATTAAATGCCTGGCCATGACCACAGCCAGTAAACCTCTGAGCTCACATGTTCCTAATTTGCATGTCCTGGGCTGGTCCTGTGAACAGTATAATGCGAACTTCGTGCCGTTGCTTTTGTGGCTGCTGTGAGGCCTCTTCTAGGTCCCTTCAGGGTCTCACGGTAAGTTCTGGGGGGCTGCGGGCACCACGTCACAGGGCTTTACCACAAAACCGCGGTGGCTCTTAAGTCAGCAGCTGTCATCAGTTTCTCTAAAGCTCTGCCTTGGCTCATTTCTCTGATGGAGGCCTCTGCTGCCGATGACAACCACCTGGGGCACCTCGCCAGTGCTGTGAGTTTCCTTTAGCGACTTGGGCCTGACTCCACAGGTGTGGTGTCATGGACACCCCCGGGAAGTCGGGATGGAGATAAGCCAGCGACGGGACCACGGCTCTTTCCCTACCGTCACCGTGGTATCCCGCCCCCCCCGGGCTTCCTTCAGGTATCTTTTTGGTCTCCATCTATTTCTGTTGGGAGGTCTTTGTGTTTATGAGGCGAGAAGTCCCAAGTAAATTTAAAAATCAAAAACAAAAACAAAACACCGGTCATCCATTTAATTAACCCCTACAGCATTTAGGAAGCAACTGAAGAATTCTGGGATGAGCCGTTCCCACGGAAGGAGGCCTATTAGAAACCACGCGGAGTGTTGTAGCCTTCTGACTCCCTAAAACCCAGAGCCTCCGGCCTCCAGCCTCCCAGCCGTCTTCCTTGTAGCTTCCCTGCCATGTCGTGTCTTTCCTGGACTGGCTGAGGCCACCCTCAGGCTCATTTGCAAACCGGCTTCAGGGCAGTCCCACCACGACTCCCCCGAGGTGAATACACCACTTCCCGCCACCCTGGCCGGGAAGGGGGGGCCTCCCGCAGGGGCAGAGCAGTACCCCTCCGAGGTGGGGGGCGTGGACCGGGGAAGAGGCCCCTCCTGGGCCGGGCAGCGCCCACAGGCCGCATGCCCCCGGGCGGAAAGCGCGGACGCCCTGCGGTTTTGTACTTGCTTTCCTCCGAGCCGGGCCCCTTTTCCTACTCTGGCAGGCGCGGGAGTTGGGCAGGGAGGTTGGCAAGCATTTCACAAGACGGTAAAGGTTAAGGTACGGTGGAGGTTGTTTAGCGCAGGATTGTAAATATTTGTGAAAAGGTTTGTGGAGCTGCTTCTTTTGATACCTCTAATCCACCGAGGCAGAAATAACTTCAAAGCCCTGCCTGGTCCGACTTGGTCCTCAACCAAAGGGAAACATCAGCTACTGCTAAAATAGGTGTTCGCTCAGGGCCAGGCAGCCTGCCGTAGCAGGCGTCCCGGAGCATGAATCATAATTTAATTGTCTTTGGGCACTTGCACATCTGCTCAGGAACGTCAACAGGACAGGAGCTGAGCTGCATGAATGAATGTGAAGGAGCCTTTCGTTTACACCGTTCCGTGCTGTCACCAGCGGAACGAGAAGTGAGGCTTGTGTCTCTTCAAAAGGATGGGCTGAACCCGCTGCTCTGCCCCGAGAACCCGAAGGCTTCACCACGGGGCTGTTCAGAGCTGTGGGGGAGCAGCTGCTCTAGAGATTTCACAGTAGGGAGTTCCAAATGGTCCCGGGAGCTCTGGGCGTCTGAGTTCCCTCCCGGGAGAAGGAGAGGAGAGGGAGTTGCAGGCTATTTTACAATTGCAGGTGGGTTTTTGGAATTCTGGTAATTTTTTTTTTTTCATATTTCAAAGTTCTGTAAGCAATTACTGATGAATTCCTTAATTTTCTTCCATCTCTAAATCATACTCTTATTTTCATCTCATAGAGTCTCCTTTGTTCCCCCAACCAATGAAGAACAGACAAGGGTGGATAATACACATGTTGCCATTGATCGGGAGAAAACATTATATAAACTTTACTGTCTGACTAATGAACGCTATAAAAAGTAGACAGAAACATTTTTTACATTTTCTATTCTTCCCCACCTTACTTCCTTAAATGTTTAATTACTACTATTTCTATAGCCAATATTACCAACTTCTTACCGTGGATCATTGGCTACCAACAAGTGTAAATGCTATCATGTTTTATGTCTGTGTTGTTAACATCATGCAACTCAACAGCTGAAGAGGTCTTAGATCCTTTGGAAGATCTCTGGGCAGGGATTGGCTTCTTTCCAACCGGAGGTGAGGTCTGAGGCCAGACCACATCCTCCCAGCCTCTTTCGCCAGAAGAATGCTGCTTTGGGAGACTCTCACAGTTATGCAATGGAAAAAAGAACTGAGCCAGCCATAGAGCTCCCTGGGGTCAGGAGAAGGGCCAAAATTATGGACGTCAATGTGGGGAGGTGTCTCATCAACATTCCTTGATTCTGACAGATTTATTAAATCTGTCAGAGTCAGATTTAGAGGTTTCAGAGAGTTTGAGAAGAAAGAGATCTGATAAATGTCTTTGTGATTTAACAAAAAGGAGGCTAATGAGTCAAAGGATAATATAATCAATTTGTGTCAGGAGTTTGAGTTTGGAGAATGAGATCTGCTAGATTGTTCTAAAAGGATTTCATGAATGAAGTGAAGTCTAAACTGGTCATTGGAGGATATACTTGGGGAACACATTCTGGCAACAATTCTCTACTTGTGGATCTGAGGTAGTGGCACATAGTTGCTGGCTGTCTTCCAAATCTGTGTCCTCTTCTAATTTGCATGCCACTGCCCCACATTTGATGCTGTTCTGTGACTCAGCTCTAACCTGAGCCCCTTCCAGGCCTGACCAAGAAGAACCTCTCATGTGTGATTCTCCATGTTTTTTTTTCCTTTTGAAGTGACCCTGGAAACCACATGTTAAAGATGGTGGGGCCATAGAGAGAAGGATCCTGAAGATCACTTGGAAGAGACCCACATGCCAAGTGGGAATACCTGTGTTGGATTTTAAGTGAGCAAGCAATAAACTGCTCTCATATTAAGGCAATGACATTTTGGTTTATCTGTTCTAGCAACTAGCATTACCTGGAAGTGAAAGAAACATTTGAAGGATGAGAAACAGAGAAAGGAGTCCAGGCAGGAGGGTTGGAAATGGGAGTAATTGGAGAAAAGGTTGGAAAGTGGGTGGTTGCCAGCTTATGGAGGACTTCAGTTCTAAGGGAAGCACTTGAATTTTTTTTATAACATTATTATTTACGTTTGTAGTTCACATTTTTTTAAAACTTCATATTCATGATTTAACTTTTTTTTTTTTTTTACAATAGACCTATGAAGCACATACTAATACTTTACAGATGATGAAATTTAAATTTTAAGATTTAAAGTTATGGAAATTATTCAAGCACAGAAGATTTGTACACAGGGTGATTGATTCCAAGGCCAGCATTCTCTCCACTGTAATGTACCTGATTTGTATGGCCAATTGAAAGTCAGAAACTACAGCAAAAAGTTTATGTGTTTAAGGCGGCATCTGAGGATTATTGTTTTAGGAGCAGCTTTTAGGCTGAAGGAGCAGAGCAGTGATTCCAGTTAGCAAACTTCTGAGGTAAACCAGGAGCAGAGAGGCGGGTGGGTGGGGGGGGGGGGAGCTTGAATGAAGATGGAGGCAGAGGAGAAGGAAAGGCAAGGAAGCATCGGGGTGAAGACTTATAAAGCAAAAATTTCCAGGACCTGGTGCCTGGGTGTGAGAGACAAGGTAAAGCGGGATGTTAAGGTTCAAATAGATCTCGGCAAGTTTGTAAAATGGGAGGGAAGGCCTCAGGGAATTAGTTTACATGGGTACTTCGATATTTCTGGGAAGGAGGACATGTGGGCGCCTTCGAGTGATGGAAGAGTGGTGTTTATCCATTCCCGGGGTCTCGGTCTCAATCTGAGACAGGTAGAGAGAGAAGCAGAAGGCAGAAGCTGCTGAAGATGTCTTCATGAAAAATTTTTATGAGATGTGGGGCCTCCATCAGGCTATTTCAAAGCCCAAGGAACAAAGTGGGACACGGCACTGGAGTGAGAAGCCCTCTCAGTTTTTTGTTGTGGAGCCAGCATGGCATTGCCCAGTGAGGCCTGAAGCTGATGGGCATCTTTAGGCAGTGGTGTCCTTTGCGGATTTGAGAACCTGGGGACACCACCGGGGCAAGAAGGGCGTCCCCACAGAGGTGCCTACTGTGGGGCTGTCTCTGTGCTCATGGGCGGGCAGCATGAGCAGGCTTCTCCTCTGCACATGTGACACGGGTCCTGGGCATCTCAGCAACACCTGGTTGGGGTGAGGGGAGGATCCTGCCAGTGGGGACAATGGGCCAGCAAACTCTGAATTATAGTCATTGATGTAGGTATTTGTCTCCAAAGGTTGGTGAGCCCTGGGGACTTTCTGGGTCTAAGACCCACACTGAGGATTTAAATGTATAATTTAATGAGGAGACACCTTCCACGCACGAGATAGGATCATTTAAGGATTGAGACCTGAACAACAAAAAAAGGGCTTATTCATACAAATGTAACTTAATCCGTACCCCTTTTAAGCTTCTTATTGTTCCTTGTTACTTGATGGGACTTGGTCTGGCAGCGTCCTTGGTGTTTTAAGAGGTTGTATTTTCAGAAAATAAGGGATTTTTTTTTTTTTATTTGAATGTTTCAAAATGCTTTCATGGTATGCGAAGAAAGCCACTTGATTAAAGCATTTGTAGTTTACATTAAATCCTTTTCTTCTTTCCAGAGAATTCAAGGTTCTGGCACAAACTAAAAGAATTAACCTACACCTGGCCCTTTCATTGTGTTGTTTCACCAGCAGTGAGTATTGTGGGTACAGTCCAAAATATGAGTTTTCATGTGAGCATTTGGTAATTGTCCCCCTCCAGGTCCCCCTGCACCGCACCCCCTGCTGCATATACCTCTGGACGTAAATATGGTACTCCTTTGTCAAGTACTGTGTGGTGACGAAGCAAACTTCTGGTGTGTCCCCCCTCCATTAGTAAAGAGGGAGACAACCTGCAGACTTAGCTTCTCACCATTAATCTGCTCATTGTGCCCCCTCTCCCTCCTTGCAAAACCCACTGACTAGAAACCACCTGGTGATGGTTCTGCATTTGTCTGCTCCTTCTCTGGAGCATTTGAGATGCAAATGGAAGGGCTAGCTATTTAAACACACAAAACCCATCTATACATCGAGTTAGGTTGAGCCCATCCTAAGCCACACGCCATTATTTTTCTCGCGTTGAGTGTCATTACCGCAGGCTTCTGTCTCGCTCTCATTTGTCATCCCTTGCAAATAAATAGCTCCCAGGGGAGAGGGAAGCGGTGCTGCACCTTCCCATCCCCTCTAAGCAGCCCAGCTTATTTTGACAGATTGCTCCATTAGAGCAAGTCTATTTACTTAAAAACAGACTGCCTGACTTCTCCAAACATCAGCAAGAGAAGGACAATGCTCTTCCTTGTTCTCTGCCCAGCTATTCTCCACATTGTTTCCAATTTTTTTATGTCTTGGACCAGAGGATGGAGGCATGAAGCCAATGCTGCCACGTTTTCAGCAGCAGCTGTTTCTGGCACTCTGGGTGTCGTGGAGTCCCTATGCTACAGCATGGGGAGGGGGTGGTGTGTGTGGGGTGTGGGAGGGGTGGGCGGGTGTTATTTTTAGGTAAGAATGCAAAGCAAACTAAAATGGTGAGGGAAATGGGTTGGCAGAGCATGTTACACAGTCCCAATTCAACAACAGCTGAAGAATAATGTCTTTTTTTTTGCCCATTTGTTTTATCTCCTGCATGATAGGCTTTCAGGCAAAGTTAGCACAAATGATTAGTTTGTTCATCAAGTATTTATTTATTTTATTCCTTTTTTATTATGTTAAATTAGCCAACATATAGTACATCATTAGTTTTTGATGTAGTGTTCAGCGATTCATTAGTTGCATATAACACCCAATGCTCATCACAACACATGCCCATCACTCAGTTACCCATCCCTCCACCCCCTCCCTTTTGTAACCTTCAGTATGGTTCCTGAAGTCCAGAGTCTCTCATGGTTTGTCTCCTTCTCTGATTTCTTTCCATTCAGTTTTCCTTCCCTTCCCCTGTGGTGCTCCATGCTATTCCTTATGTTCCACATATGAGTGAAACCACACGATAATTGTCTTTCTCTGCTTGACTTATTTCACTTGGCATAATCCCCTCCAGTTCCCATCCATGTGGTTGCAAATGGTGGGTATTCATCCTTTCTGATGGCTGAGTAATAGTCCATTGAAGTCATGATCCATGTCTTTATCCCTTCATCTGTTGAAGGGCATCTTGGCTCCTTCCAATTTGGCTGTTGTGGACATTGCTGCTATGAACATTGGAGTGCATGTGCCCCTTCTTATCACTACATCTGTATCTTTGGAATAAATACCTGTAGTGCAATTGCTGGGTCGTAGGGTAGCTCTATTTTTAATTTCTTGGGGAACCTCCGTACTGTTTTCCAGAGTGGCTGCACCAGCTTGCATTCCTACCACCAGTGTAAGAGGGTTCCCCTTTCTCCACATCCTTGCCAACATTTGTTGTTTACTGTCTTGTTAATTATTGCCATTCTAACTGGTGTTAAGGTGGTATCTGATTGTGGTTTTGATTTGTATTTCCTGATGGCTAGTGATGCTGAGCATTTTTTTACGTGTCTGTTAGCCATTTGAATGTCTCCTTTGGAAAAGTGTCTCTTCATGTCTTTTGCCCTTTATTGACTGGATTACTTGGTTTTTGGTTCTTGAGTTTGAGAAGTTCTTTATAGATCTTGGATACTAGCCATTTTAGTATTTATTGAGTGCTCATGGTGTACCAGGCACTGTATTAGGTAAGTGAACAAAATTTGAAAAAATCTTTGCTCTTATGAAGCTTACATTCTGGTGGGAAAAGACAGGAATACGTAGCATATAAGGTGAAAACAGTGCAGTTAAAACCATAGGTTTTCACATATTTCATAAATCTATTTTGAAATAGCTAGCAATGCAGCATCATTTTACAGTTTATAAATTTTTACATATCAGGTTAAATCACAGGCAATTTCATCTCTTCAAATTCCACATCACCTCATCTTATCATTTCAATAACTCTGTGGCTATTGTTCTTTATACTATTAACAAATGGTTAATAGTGGATTATAGAAGCCCAAGATCACAGACCCCCCTCAAACTCAAGTACTCAGATAGAACAACTAGTATAGAAATCCAAAAACAGTGGATCCAATGAGTTGCTGCATTTTGGAAATAATACTGGTAAGAACCTAAAACTCAAGGGTAATAGTTGCTCTCTCAGGTTTTATGTGGAGATTCATAAATTACCCTTTTGTTTCTTTTCTTTTCAGACTTCCCCTTTAAAAGTGACATATACTTAAGAAATCCCAGGAGTAGAACAGGATACAGAGTGGAATGAGCACCATGCCTTTCTGACTTACAGGGAGGCGTGGTGAAAAGAGTAGTGTTTAGACTTCCCATAGCAGAGTCTGAGCTCCATCTGTGACTTGAGCTGAAGGCTGCAATTAACAGGAGAGCATTTAGTGTAGTCTGGGTTCTACCAAGTCTAGAAACTGAAAACCCAAAGCTCCTTTCAGAGGCAAAGTTTTGGATTGAGGAGAAACTAATGAGAGTAGAATCCAAATTGAGAATAGAAAGAATAATCACAAAGGACGGAGAAATTTTGCTGGAAATGGAAGAGGGGCACAGAGGAGGCACATATCAGAAAGCTCAAGGCAGTGCACTTATCGCTTCTAAAACAGCGAAGAAGGAACTCTAAGGCTATGAAACTACAAAAGCTACCAACTCATCCCTGTTTCCTAAAAGTTCAGTAAAACTCGTCTGACAAATGGCACCAGAAAAATGTTGTGAGTGAAATAATACAAAGTTATTTTAAAAAGGAGACTAAGAAGTAGAATAATGTCCTCATTCAATGAAATATATATACCCACAGAACAGATGACAATTATAAACCAGTATTTTAAAACAAGATAAAGAAAATTGATAGAAATTATGAAAGAATAACAGCAATCAGAATAAGAAAAACCCTTGAGTGAGATAATTGGAGAAACGGAACATTAAATGAGAAATAGCATAACTTACAAAAGAAGTGAAAATAAAAGAAAAATTTCAGAAATGACAAAATTAGGAGGAAAACAAAAGACAAACACAATGGATACTGTTCTAGAGAAACAGAGTAAGGAAAAGGAAAAAAATTATGGATCAATCAGAAATGAAGAGAGAGGATTTGAGAGCAAGGGGCAGATAAAGGCTAAGTAAAGAAGACCTAATTACGAATGATAGGAATCCTCAAAAAAGGAAACCAAGTAAATGGATACAACAAAAACTAAAATCGGTAACTCAAGAAAACTTTCTTGAAGTAAAAGATGATTTCAAGCCTCAGATTAAAAGGGAAAATATTTGGGAAAACTGACCCAAAAAAGGCCACCATTGATACATAGTCTAATAAATATACTGAATTTGAAAGAACAAAGAAAAGAAAATCCTTTGGGTGTCTGGGCTAGAAGATAATTCCTGTGTTAGGGAAAGGAAATTCGTTTCCATCAGACTGTTCAAGAACAATGTACGATGCCAGTAAACAATGGAAGAAAATAATAAAAAAGATATCCAAGGAAAGAAAATGTAAGCTAAGGAGTTTTTAATCCAGCTAAACTTATCTTCAAATAGAAGAGCTGAGACCTGCTGTCATGACCATAGTTTAAGAGGCATTGGCCTTGTGAGTTCTTCCTGAGAAAGCCACTGGAGAATGTGCCTTAGGCAACCACAATGCGCAGAGAGGCACTCTGGCATAGAAACAAAGGTTGGTGGATGTTACCAGAGGATATGCTCCACTAAAATAGGAAAAAAACCCAAGAGGAAGGATGGAATTCACAAAACAGGATCCAACACAAAAAAGGTGAACCTGAGAATAATCTGACAATTCCCCAACGTGGAAAACTGTCTTTGAAAGAGACATTTTATAGAGCTGTTGGAGAGTGTGGGAAATTTAGTCAGCTGGTCAAAGGAAATGAAGCAAATTAAAAAAAAAAAAAAAGACAATTATTTCAGAAAAAACAGATAGTTTACGAAATATTAAGTATAATCACAGTATTTTACTTGACACAGTAAGTTACTTAAATAATATATAGTCATAATAATGGAAACAGTGAACATAGAGATAATCTAAAAAAGTAAGATATACTGTATTTGGAGAATAATGGAAGGGAAGAGATGGTATGATTGAATTAATATCCTAATCCACCATAGGAAAAAGTCAAAAGCTACTGGGTCAATAACAGGATTATATTGTACCTATTATTTGGAAATATGGAGAAGAAAGAGTAAAATAATTAAAAGACATTGCTTCTGGGGAAAAGGATGAGGAGGATAATGTGGACGAGAGACTATTGGTTATAAGCCTTTTTGTCCTATTTGGCTTTTTTAAAAAAAGATTTTATTTACTTATTTGAGAGAGAGAGAGAGAGAAAGAGAGCATGAGCACAAGTGAGCGAGTGTGAGCAGAGGGAGGACCAGAGGGAGAGGGAGAGAATCTCAAGCCAACTTGCACTGAGCACAGAGCACAGAGCACATGTGGGGTTCGATCTCACCACGCTGAGATCATGGCCTGAGCAGAAACCAAGAGTTGGAGGCTTCACTGACTCAGCCACCCAGATGCCTCTTCTTTGGCTTTTTAAAACCAATTTACACATAATCTTTGATTAAAAAAAGAAAAAACAACAGCAACAACAAAAAATCTAAAACTGACAATAAATACCCCACAGCCTCAGCAGAGCCCCTTTGACCTTTAGGCCAAACCAATCACTGGCCATCCATGTGCCCTTTGGGACTTGCCTCCTGGTGACCAGCCATTTCTTCACAGGCTTTGTCCTCCGTCAGACTTCCATCCTTTGCCTATAGGATAGGGACCCTTCCAGTTTCCTCAAAGTCTGAATAAGAAGCACTCATCACAAATGCCCATTAGGGACCATGCTTCACACTCCTTCCTGTTTTACTGACAAAGGAATCCAGCTGATGGTGAGTGACTGCCCCAAATGGTTTCGGCTTCTGTCGGAATTGAATCCTGGGTCTCCTGATTCAGTGATGGGTGTTGCTTCCATTGCTACAAAGTGCTCTGTCCTGTGCATTTATTCTGATCCATGTGAACCTCTCTCCATACTGTGGAGTCTTTGGGTGCCCTCTCACCTAAGTCTCTGAGCATTAGTGGAATTGCCCTCAGGGGTGTTTGGCTTGTTGGGGAGTCCTGTGCCACTTACCCTGCCCTCTGCTTCCCTCTGCTGGTAACAGGTGGTCTTTGCTCTTCACGGTTCCAAGTGGCCTAGCTAGCCTCTAAAATACGTTGTATTTGGCACTTTCTGACACTACCTTTCAGTGAGGAGAATCCTCTCTTCGCACTTGCGTCAGAGTGTGATGGTGCCATCTGACCTGTGCCCACCTGTGACCGGTCCTGTCTGTTCTAGCCCTTTGCTTGCTGCTTAAACCCAATCCTTGAGCTAACTGGATAGACATTACCTGGGAGCTTGTTAAAAATACAGAATCTTGGGCCTCACTCCTCATTGACTGAATCAGAATCTGCTGTTTAACCAGATTCCCTTTCTAATGCACATGAAAGTTTGAGAAGTGCTGCTCTTGATGAAACCCAACTACACGTAGGGAAAAGAATCAGGATCAGTTGTATCTACTTTGGTAATTATCTCTGATCACTCTGACACCTGTTCCAGTCCTGTCCCTTGGTCATGATGAATTCTGGCCCAGACAGTTTTTTTTGTTCCATTTCAGCCATGAGTACTGCCTATACTAACAAAGCAGGGAATAGCACACATGAAATTCTAAATTTTAAAAATCCACTAAACTAAAATTGACTTACTAATCCACTGAATTAAATGGTGGAAAGGCATAGCACATGAATTGTGGGACAGTTATTTGAATCTTTCTACATATTTTTTCTTTTTTCCTTCCATGATTATTAATGGAAGTGTTACATTCTGGCTTCGAAGATAGACTAAAATTATTCTATAAGTTAAGAGATCTATTTTGTTTATAATTTATAACATCTCTCTACAGTGAGTATTTAGAAAACATCAATGTGGGGGTTTTACAGAATGCTAGAAATGCACCATGTTACTAACTTAAGTGTTCTCATGTCCTCCTACACAACTTCATTCATTCTCAGGTGTTCACTCAGCAAAGGTTTACCAAGTGCCCTCTGGGACTCAGGCATTGTCTTAGATGCTGAGAATTCAGGGCAGATCTACTTCCTGCATTCATCTGTTTTCTAGTCTAAGGCAGAAGACAGCCGTTAGACAAATTATAATTTAATGGCAAATATATCAAGTGCCTAAAGAGAAGGTGTAGGGTGATGAAAGATCAGGTTGGCTTCCAGGAAAAAATGACACAAATGATATTGGAGTTGGGGGGGCTGGGGGTAAATAGGCATTTAAGACAGAGGAGGTCCTGAGAGGAGCAGGAGCTGAGTGGGAATATCAGAAAACTGACTGTGGCTTCAGCACAAAGATGGAGAGGGAGGTCGCCTGAGAGGGAGCCTGTGAGCTATGACAAGGCCAAATCTGCAGGTTTAATAGGACTTGGAACATTTTGGTGATTCATCATGAGAACAAAGGGAGCCACTGCAGAGTTGAACACCAGGGAGTAACATGACATCATCTTGTCATTCATGCCAACATGCTGTTGTTCACGCAGGTTGAACCTGACCCAGAATCTCTAGGCCATGGCGCCATTTTGGGGAGTACCTAGTCTTTGACTTAAGTGTAGTCTCTGAGTCTTTGGAATGTCTCATCACTCTCCTTCTCTCTTTCTTCTCATCCGTTGTGACCTCTCACAGGGAGCTAAACAGCTTAGGTCAGGGTTCTAGGATAGATGATATTCCACCACACCCAGTGAGATGGAAAAGGACACCTAGTTCTCCTTCTTCCTCACTTTCTTTGAGCACAGGACTATAGCCTCTGGCTTCCCAGATTTCATCAAATCCCTGAATTAGGTCCTTTCCCCCTCCCCCCCCAGCCAGCCCCCTGCTCCAAAGTTTGAGTGAATAGGTCCAGTGTAGACCTTCTGAAGTTCTTTCCTCAGAA
This sequence comes from Mustela nigripes, assembly GCF_022355385.1. Lineage (NCBI taxonomy): Eukaryota > Metazoa > Chordata > Mammalia > Carnivora > Mustelidae > Mustela > Mustela nigripes. The sequence continues at coordinate 86,057,991 of NC_081569.1, forward strand.
TATATTCTTACTCTATATCCAATGATGCTTATTTTGGGAAAATAAGCCTCTGGTATGTAAAAGTTAAGGATAGTTTTCAATAGGCTTAGAGTAGACACTGGTTTATCCCTGGGTAGAATTCCTGGAAAGGGAAGTTCAAAAGGAGAGCTCTGCTTTGAAAAGAAGAATCTCAAAAGTATGATTTTGCTGAAAAAGATTTACTGCAGGAGGAGGTACTTATATCTAGAAGGAACAGGCACATTATTTAGAAACCTTAAAAATTGACTAGCAAACTGACTTGCAGGTCGATCTCATTTTAGAACTTTCAGCAGGGTAGAGGAAAGATGACATTAATTTATTATTGGAAATAGGATTTACTTTTAAAATAATTACATGGAGATTGTGAGAAAGAGACATCAGAATAAAGTTGGTACATCAGAAAGATTTTACTCTGTTTTGTTTTCTTTGGTTCTGTCTTATTATCACCAAATAATTGTTTATTTAGTGAAATATGTTATTTATGATTTCTTAACAAACATAACTATTTTTTGTAAGTAATATGAACATGTAGTACTTAACATCTGTCTTCGTCATAAGCCCCACTGGACCCCTAAACTGGGTTTGCAATAAGCCAAACTGATTGGCCACTTGAGCTTGTGGCTGTGGTAGCAGATCTGGTCTTCAGAGATGTCCCTAGAAGACTGGGAGAACCAGTCTCAGAACACAAACTAAAGTGGGTATGTGGTTCCTAAAAGAAATTACTTCAAATTCATATTTAGCACTATCCTGATCACCCCAATACCTACTGCTTTGGGTTGAAGCCAAGAATATGATTTTACAATCTTCGTTTGCTACCAGCATTTTGAAGGATGCTATAAAATCCTCAGACCTGGCTGACTGTACCCTGATTTATATATTACTATTTGCACCAATAGAAGCACATGCAATATAACACACTGAAAGATTCTGGAGTGAAATCAGACAATCAGTCAGACAAGGTTATAATTCCAAGAATTCTGAGCAACCAGTGAATGTCCAGGCTCTTTTTAGAACTTTCCGTGTGCCATCAATAGAGCAGGTAGAGTTTGAAGATGATTTATCCTTCAGCTGAAACTTATTCAAGTAGCTTTCTAGAAAAAAAAAAAATATGCTGCTTCCCAGGGAGCTGTCATTTCTATCCATATTTCCTTGAACCAATCTTCCTTGAACCAGGCCAACAAATATGGGAGCAAGAGTGCAGAACCACATTCTGAGGACCAGTATTTAACAAGTAAAATTCGTGGGGGGGGGCAGTGTTTTGGTTCCATCAAAATCAATAAAGGCTTTGTTAGTGGAACAGAAATGTTTTCCCTACAGGCAGATATCTAAGGGATCTCACACTGTTACTTCTTGGAAAAAATAATAAATACAGTAAGATATGTGATTTTCTTTTGATGTTCCTAATGCTTTTTCCTGTGGGCTTTCTCTTTGTGACTCTTTCTGTGTTTGCTGTTTTGTGCTTCTGTGAGGGGGGAAAAAAAAGTGTTTCCATTATGACTAGTAGCTAAAGTCAGCCAGGCTGGAGGTCTGTGCCTTTGCTGTAACTGTCACTTCCTTACAGCAAAGTGCTTGTTATGAAGGGCAGGTGTTTGCAGAATGGATCACATTGGGTGAGGTTAATAAAGAAAACCATGGGCAAAGAAAGTGGTTGTATTGAGAAAATTTAAAATGTCCTCCTATTTTCTGCAGAGGCCCATATGACACATTGACCTTTTGGTGCCATGTTCGCAGACTCATTAAGGCCTGGAGGGGGCAAAAACCTCCAGAATTTATTGTCCTATGTCTCAGTCCATCCTGGCCCCAGTTGGGCTGAGGAACTTAGACTACCCTGGTCAAGAAGGAGAGAAAGGGAAGTGCGGGGGTAGGAATCACAGTTAGAATGACCGCTTTTACTCTAAAGAGACAAAGTCGACTTAATGAAATGGAAATAAAAGTTCAAGAGCTAAAATAACATCAGTTTGGGAAAAATAAAAAGATGTAAATTTTTGCATCTCCCAGTCTCAGTACATAATCTATAAAATCTATGTCTGCTTAGTCATTGAATGGGGTATGGGACATCTGCACCACAGATCTCCCCAAGAACTGTTCTATGTGGGGACCTTCAAAACCATCCTGGTGAGTTTCTTAAAAAAAAAAAAAAATCACCAAAGGTCATCAATATTTACCTTCAGAAATATGAAGGCTATCATGTCTTCACTGGTTGTTCCTTGGCTAAAAACAATTTCTTCATTTGACATTGGTCAGTTTTGAAATGCTTAATTCTGACTTGTTAAGTGCTGATGGCATGCCGGAGATTATGTAACTCTGGAATATAACTATACATAGAAATGTGGTCCAGTCCTGCCCAGGAAGAGCTTACATTTTAGTCAGAGAAGTAAGACACATACATGTTGAATACATAAATAAGGGATGGGAAGTCTCACTGTGGTGCAACTGAGTAATGATAATATTTATTAAAAACCTACTGTCCACCAGCTTCTATAAAAATCACTCTGTCTGTTAACTGTTAACTCATTTATCTCGACAAAACCCCTAACGGGTAGCAGCATAATTCTTCCCATTTGCAGAGGACAAAATGGAGACACAGATGGCTAATACCATCACCAGGCTCTATGCAACTGAATTAGCATTCAAAACTGGCTGTCTGGTTCCTGTGCTTGAGTTCTAACCTCTGAGATTTACTATCTACCAGAATTAGAAGGTAGTAAAACATGGGCCAATGTCATCTGGGTGATTTCTTAGAAAAAGCAGATTTTGAGGTAGGTCCAGAAATGTGAGTAGACAGATGTGAAATGCCAGAGACAGAAGCTGGAAGGGCTTTCCAGGGAAAGGAACAGCATGAACATGGTGGGTTCCAGGCAAAATGAGCGGAGGGACTGTAGGGAGACACACAGGCCACTGTGTTCCTGTGGAAAGAAAAGGGCTTCTGGGGTTATATCCAGTTTAGTTCAAGTTCTAGCTCAGTCACTCACTTGATCAAATTCCCTAAGCCTCAGTTTCTTCATTTGTTATTTGAGAGGAAATCATGCTCTCATCACAGGGTAATGAGTATTAGAGATACTATATGTATAGTCTCTAATCAGAAACTGTCACAATGTAGGTGCCCAATAAAAGGAAATTATCATATTATTTTTGAAGCTGTGTTAGGAGAAGTGGGAACTCATATAAAACAGGGAAATGGGATGAGATTGTGGAAGGCCTTGCATCTTGGGAAGTGCAGTCACAGCTTCTGGGCTAGTGTTTTTCAAACAAGCATATGACCCATTGAAGGGCAGTGTTCAACGTAGTGTGCAGCAACAATTTCATTTTATTTATTTTTTAATGAAATAGAACTGGGATTGAAATTTTGGGGTGTACCAGGGTAAGAAAGTATTGTTTCATGATTCTCTTGATTCAGTTTGTGAATATTTTTGTCTAGTTTACAAATGTGTGTGCAAGGTCAAGATATAAAAATCATTTTGTGCCATGGGTCAAGGTTAAAAAAAAAAAAGGTTTAAAAGCCACTGATTTAGGTGGTGTCTTCTTCTACTGATTCCAGATGTCCTCATAGATAATAACTTGCCAAAAAGACCCTGGGCAATTTTGAAACACATAACATTGTAGTAAGTGTAGATTATAAACACGGCAGAGTGAGATTGCATGGGGAATTTATTTTGGCTTCATCCTGTGGGGCCGCACAGGCATGAAATGGTGGCCTGTGCCAAACAGCATGAGGAGAGATGATTTCCTTTGTAAGAGACACACTTTACTGCTTTTGACCTCAAGAAGTCATGTGGTGAAACTAGTTCCAAACCTGGCAAACAACTTTTACAAGTCCTCTGGAAAATTTGTGTCGTTCAAAACTTCCTAATGAAAAAAAGGACAAAACAGGTGGCAAATAATCAATCTTATAGAAATACTATTTTGAATTTTGCTAAATGGAAGGAATTTTTCCCAAGGTGTCTTTTTTCCCCTCCACCAGCAGTACCTTCTAATCTAACCATTTGATAGGTTGGGTCTGTAGAATTTCCTCATTCTTAGGAAGCAAGAGCTGGCGCTTGAATTGTTGTCAGTGGCAACAGGAAAGAAAAAAGCAAGGCGAAGGGTGGAGAGCTGGAGACAAGAATGCAATGGGTATCTAACAATTACTAGTGAATGATGTCAGCCTATAAGAATCCTGTCTCAAATAGCTTCATAAGCAAGATTGCTCTTCGCTTTACCACACAGGATGTTGTTCTGCTTTCTCTGCCTTAAGTGTCCATCAGCCCCTCTTTTTCATTTACTTAGGTGGAAGCAGTCAGCCACAGTTCACATTTGACCTCTTCAAGGACTGCAGTGTCTTTGACCCTCCTTCTTCTAGATGCATTCCAGGGGTTATGTTTCTGTTCTGAAGAGAGAAACTACTGCCATTTTCTAATTATTCTTGCCTTCCAGGAAAACATGCTGGTATCTCCCCTCTAGTTTCATATTCTTACCTTCCTGCTCTGCTTGTCCTTTGAAAACTATTCCTTTTTTCCCCTGGCAGTGATTTGAGAAATTGCCCTTCTGCACCCTGTGTCTTCATTTCATAACATATATTCTTCCCCAGGCTCTCTAGTAATTATTTTGACCTTAGAGTTTTCTGAAGGACAGTGAATTCCTATATTGTCCAAGCTCCACTTCTACCTACCAAATTGATTCTTTTCTACTTTTTCTTAAGGACAGGAAATTGAATTTGACTCTTGACAATCTGTTTTTTTTTTTTTTTATTAAAATTGACATAAAAAAACCTCTTCACTTCTAGAATAACTCCTAATTCCTGAATGTCTAACTCATTTCCCCTTCTTCTGAGACAATTTCTAATACTACTTTTGAATAAGTAAAAATGTGCATTGAATTCCCAAGCCCCCAATTACACCCATGATGGACCAAAGACAAAAGGACAATGAAGCACATGAGATATTAAGTTTAGCAGTGTCGTGGGTCTCAAGAAGACTGAACATTTTCAGGTATTTTATTTAACCACTTGACAATAAACACTGTTGTTTACTTATTTTTATTTTTAAAAAGAATTTATTTATTTATTTGATAGAGAAAGAGACAGAGAGAGAAGCAGGCTCCCCACTGAGCAAGGAGCCTGGTGCGGAGCTCAGTCCCAGAACCCTGAAATCATGATCTGAGCCAAAGGGAGACACTCAACCAATTGAGCCACTCAGGCACCCTAGACACTGTCTTTTAAATTTCTTGATCATGAAATCATTTTGTGTGAGTAATAGTATGAGGTAAAACATTTCTTGGTGAAAGGTATTTTCCAACTTCTCCAAAATATTGTTCTGCGGCACATTCAAAATGTCTTGGCTCTTTGATTTGAAGATGATAATGTTAACAACACATGGATTCCTCCAATCTGTGTATTTTCATCAAAGGAATACCATCTATTGGAATAATATACTTTAAAATTAAGGAAAATTAGGATGAAACACTCCTCTTCTTCTTGTGATTTTTAAACCAGGAAAAATATGAGGCTCTACCTTGCTTTAGAGGGGTTTCTCCCTCTCACTACAGTTAGCATTACAGTCCTTCTCGGTATGTTAGTATGTTATCAGTACATTGCCGCTATTGAGTGTCCTCGGGGGGACTATGGCACACTTGGTACTCTGCATACATTCATCCCAGCAAACTTGAAAGGTAGGGATTATTCATCAACATTTTCCTGATAAGGAGAGGTTCAGCGAGGTTAGAAGGCCTTTCCAGTGCCTAGAGCTCAGTGATAAGCCAAGGAGTAGAAATAAAAGCCAGAAGCTTTGGTCTACAATCCAGGACCTTTCCCATTGTTTAGAGGTGCTTAATTCACCACTTTTGTATTTTTGGGACCTAAAGGTTGCACTGTCCAGTATTGTAACCACTGGCCATAGGTGCCTATTGAGTGCTTGAAATGTGGTCAGTCCAAACTAAGATGTGGATCCCAAACACTTGTTATGTAAAATGGATGTAATATCTTACTCATAATATATTACATATTAGATATTTAAATGCTAATAGTTTAGGTATATTAGGTTAAATATAGCTTATTATTATTATTTTCAGCATATTATTAAAATTAGTGTCACCTGTTTCTTTTTCACTTTTTAATACAACTACTGGAAATTTTAAAATTACTTTTGTAGCCTGAATTACATTTCTCTCAGACAGTACTATACTGATCTCAATAGAAGAGAGAATTGATCAACTTTATTATTCCCTGTGTCCCCTACGTATTAATTACTGCTGTGTCCCAGACTGGTGAATGTGGCAAGGGCCACTCTCCTGCACTTGTCTGGGCCATTCATTTTCTGCTTAGGGAGCCTGAGTCTTTTAATGGTCCTTGCCAGAGGCTCATCCCTTCAGCTCAAGGTCAGTGGGATGTTTTGGCTCACACACAGATGTCCCATTTTCTTGGATGGCTGGGTGCCAGGCTGTCTGTCTGCTGCTGCGTTGCTCTGCCTTGCAGCATAGAATTAACGTTACCTTATTCCCTGGCAGATCCTTGTAAGGCAGTCTGTGGGGAACTTTTGGCCCTAAAACTCTTGGCTAAATGCTCTCAAGTCTTTAGAAATGGTTCCAGAAGCCCCAGGTGAGCAGTGTGGTTGGGGAAAAATGGAAATCCCTTCTAGCACTCATCCAAATCTCTTCTGTCACTCGGACATCTGACTCACTCTACTGGCCATCTCAATACCTACTTGGCTTGACTTAAAATTCACATCATTCGTACTTGTTATCTTGCAAATATTGAGTAAACTTTTCAGATGGTGAATAAATCAGAAAATGTAAAAATAATGGGTTATTTTACCTTTCAGAATGGCTACTTTTGTTAAACTTTTTTTTTTTAAGATTTGATTTATTTATTTGACAGACAGAGATCACAAGTAGGCAGAGAGACAGGCAGAGATAGAGAGGGAAGTAGGCTCCCTGCTGAGCCAAGAGCCTGATATGGAGCTCGATCCTAGAATTCTGGGATCATGACCTGAGCCGAAGGCTGAGGCTTTAACCCACTGAGCCACTCAGGTGCCCCACTTCTGTCAATTTAAAAAAAAAATTTAAACCAAATGAAATTCTTGTCATATGTACTTTATTATATTACACATAGAATTTATTCATTCATTAAGGTAGCATTTACCACACAGTAGGCTCTTCAGAGTACCCAAAGGATGTGTGTCCCCTCTCTTTAATGTACTCTTGTAAGCCACGTATGCAATATTTGGTTAAGTGTGAATTTCTATTGGGGGATACTACCAGAGTGCTCTTTAGAGCTTAGATGGGGAAGAATCTCTGCTGATGACCAGGGAAAAGCATTAAAAAGAGAGGTTTAAAAAATTCTGGGCTGAGCTGTGGAAGATCAGAGAGTTCAAGAAAAAAGGCCAATGTCTGGGTAATGGAAAGGGGTGAATAGTTGTGTTAGGATATGCTGTTTGTGTCCAGGGTGCAGGGCGGGGAGCAGTTGCTGAGTTCAGGTAGGTAGGTCAAGGATCAGGTTAAATTCAGTTCCTCAGGGCTAGACTTAGGAGTGTCTATCTCTCCATCTTCCCCCTTTCTCCAAAAATGATATTAGGGAAAGCAAAAAGTAAATAAATTTCAAGGAACATATACAATGAAACAATAAAACATAATGAAAAACTACCATGCAAGGAGAACTATAAATTAAAAAAGGACATGAGAACAGGTGACCTAGCAGAGTAAAAGCTCTGTGGATGAGCTTCCTTGTGGTCAAAGCGAAAAGGAAGGCAAGCTTGATTTTATAGTTATTACTGTATGCAGGGAAGAAACTACCAGCTCTAAAAGCTTTTCTTAGCATCAAATTTAAAATAAATTTTTGACATGGGCTGAGCCGTGTGTAGAAAATGCTTCACCTCCACGGATTTATTTTAAGGTCCTTATAAAAGCAGAGGAAAAACACTCTGCAGGGTGGGGCTTTTCAGACAGCAGTGTGCCTACAGTCACCGGAGGGACTAATTAAAATGCAGATCCTGAATCAGCGGTGCTGGGCGGGCTTGCAGTCCTGCATTGCTAATAGGCTTCACTGAGGCTGCAGCATGCACTTTGGGTCAGCTACTAGAGAAAGGTATTAAAGCAGGGAATCAGAAAGAGATGCATACGATATTCATTTTATTCTAACTAAAGATGCCATCATTTAGCTATTTTTGATGTAAAGTCAGGGATTTTTCTTTACAATGCAGTCTGAATTCCGAACTTGGCATTTTTGGAAATTTCCCTATTCTTTCTTTACAGTTGTCTTGTATAAACTAGCATGACAGCAATTATTAGCACCTAGTTTACTGAGCGTATCCGAAGCAATCAATTAAATTTTCCCAGAAACAACTGATTTCTTTTCACCCCCATTTTGATCACTTTATATCATATTTAATCAAATTGTAAATTATAATGATGAAAGTAACTAGTATAAATAGCTTTGATAGAAAACACAACTGAACCCCAGCAAGCAAATAACCAGGGAGATGGAAATGCCCGGATTTGCTAGCTGCTAGCATTCAGCTGGTTGTGAGCTTTCCTTGGTGCGTTTTCAGAGGGAACAGGGGAACATCTGTTAATCAGCAAGCTGGATAAGTGGAGGTCAGCTAGTTTGACTCCAGGAGAGCAGAGGCCAAGAATTCAACTCTCAGATAATTAGGCTGGATAGATTAGATAAAGGCCTGGATGGGCAGCAGGTTCTCCAGCCATATTCCTTAAATATTTTATCTTGACTTGATGAGAGATGGACAGCAGCTAATACAACTGTGTGAGGCTTTAGAGGAGGCACAATTGGGGAACCTTCCTTATTCAGGGTAGGACTCAGTGAATGGTGGATACTGACTGAATGATTCTGGAAGGTCCAGTTTATCCAGAGCAAGCCAATTTGTGGTGGTGTCAAGTCCTTAGAATTTTGGTTTCCACCTAGAAGTGGGGCTCCCTGGGGAGCCAGCCAAAAGCTTTTGTGCCTAACCAGGGACACATAGGGACAGAACAGGACTAAATGCTTTCAGCACATAAGATACAAAAGATCGATGCCCACATGTATAAAGAGCTCTTCCATGTAAATAAGAAGACATCAAATCTGATTGCTAAAGGAAAAAGGATTTGAACAGGTAGTTTATTCAAGAAGTTCTTGGGAATGTGGATTAAAATAAACTCGGATTAACAAAAATTAAAAAGTTGTATAATATGCAACTTTAGGTGGATCAGTGGACATGCATACACTATTGTGGTTATGTAATCTGATTAAGTCTTTTTGAAGGGTCATCTCATACCATTCATTCAAAAAATATGTCTCGAGTGCTTCCTAGGTACAGTGCTACTCTATGGGTTGGGGATATAACTGTGAAAACACAGCATCCTGTTCTCGCAGTGGAGAAAGGTAGAAAATAAACAAAGCAATATACGTCTTGGCTTAACAAAAGCGAAGAAAAAAACAAAGCCAAGTAAGGAATGAGAATGACGGAGGTGAGTGGGTGCTGTTTTATATAGGATAGTGGGGGGTGCCCACCGATAAGGTGACATTTGAGTATTTGCTTCTCTTGGAAGAATGACATATCTACACACAGAGGAGATAAAGGTACTTCAAGACCTCTTGTTTACTGAAAATAACAAGTTGCAGAACTGTATCTTGGGTGTAATCCTTTTACCTTAAAAAGGTGTGTATGCATGTGTGTTTGTGTGTGTGTATTTAAATAAATAAATACAGATGGTACACAGATATAATACGATAAATACATAGAATCATGCACACCACCTCCTCAAACCTTTAGTCCTGGCTGTCTCTGGGGTTGTCTATCTGCATAGGTTGTGGTAGGAAAGAGGGGGATCCTACAGCATCCTGCGTGAAACTTTTTTTTCTAAGTAAAAAAAAAAAAAAAAAGTAAAATACTGGAAAGACACGATAACATTTGGGAAAAAGTACAAATTTAGTAGAAGATGACAATGATAAAATATATTAAACCATTTTTTAACCGAGTATTTGGGGCTTTGAGCTTAAAGAAACATCAGCAAGCTTCAGAAAGGAGAGAGAGAGAAGTCAGGCAGACTGTGGCTCGAGCCACAGTCCACACTCAGGCATCCCCCACTTACCTGTGGGGAGGCCTTCAGCCACTTGTCCTCTCTAGGAGTCCGTTTCCTTATCTGTAAAAGGGCTAACCACTTAGAATAGTTGTGCTAAAAGAGCTGATTCACATGCAGTGTTGAGAACACTGTTGGCCTATAGTGAAGGTGTTTCATCAAGGTTAGCTCTTAAATGGATCCTCAGTTTCCCCAAGTTAGGGATTGCTTCACTCAAGGCAGGGGTAACCCACCAGCCTCCCATCAACAGGAGGAAGGCATGACACCCCGACCCCCAATCTTGGCACTTCTCAAGTATCTGTGAAGTTTGACAAATGGGGTTCAGTAAGTAATCAGAGGACTGATTGGTGTGTGGCTTAGAGGGCAGGGAACAAGAGTGGAAGCCAAGAGAGTGCCACACAGTGGAGCTCAGATGTGGCCCCTCCATTACGCACCATCGCCTTTGTTGGTTGAAAGCAAACAGGTCTGCAGACGCCTGCCGGGATGTTCTTGGCACTTGGGGTGGTGGGGGCAGAAAACAACAGACAGGCCTTCTTTGCTTTGCTCACCTCTGCCTTCATAAGCTTTACTGCTGGTCCTCAGAAAATCAAGGGGGTTAGTTGTTTTCCTAGCTTCCTAGGAAATAGAAATTTATACACTTCCAAGTGAGTTACTCACTTGAAAATAAATTATGAGACACTTTTAAGCTTCCAGAAAGCATTTTGCAAATCCTGCGCATGGTATTCTTTTTGATGCAAGTGGCAGGACTGTGTGGCACGTTTTATTTTGCTGAGGACACATGTGAAGGGGACACTGCCTGACCTCCTGTTAAAGGAGAGGAAACCCAGCATTTCCCGATATCCTACTGGACACCCCTTTCCATACGGCTTCTCTAATACAGGTTTTCTCTTTTCTTTCCAGAATGTTGCCAGGTAAGCTGAGGTGGATGGAGAAGGACCCTGCCAGGGTCACCGCAGGAAGAGCTTTGGGACAAAGCCAGGTACATTCCCAGGACACTCAGTCAGCCCAAGCCCTGACCTAGCAGGTTCCCTTGCGGAGCAGTAAGTGGTCACGTGCCATTCGTCAGGCGGACCGACCCCAGCCGTTTCTCTCCCCCTTAACCTTTCTGCTGTCTTTCCGTTCACGTCCCTCTCCGCTCGTCTCCATTCTCCACCTGCGTGTTTCCCGTCTTGCTCCATAGAGCACACTCACCAACACTGTGTCCACAATTTTGTGTTTGTTTTAATATCCTTATGTGTGCTCAAAGTAGACATATCTACAAATGTTGTCTCAGATGGAAAAAGTTGTCATTTACCAAGTGAGAGCAGGTTTCGTCAGGTTGCCACTTCCCCGTAACATTTTATTGACCGCTCTTTTTAAATGCTGCTGAGCATCTTCGAGAAACAACATCTCTGGGGAATGAGCCATAATTTATTGGCAGAAATTAGCTTGGGTAAATACTTTAGTAGTCTCATGGTAAGGGACCAAGCAAGATTCGTCGCTGTCCCCGAGTGTTTAAGAACTTAAGCTCAAAAGCAGTAGCAAGGTTCCTGGCGGATGGTGGCCCCAGAGTTTAAGTGTTTCTGATGATTCAGGAGAGTTTATTTGGAGGTTTCTTGGCTAAGGACTGTTGTGACAGATGCTCATCTGTTGTTCTGTTTTTGCTACTTAAATACGCACGTGCGACATAGCGGTCAGGTTATTGAGGGAGCAAAAAAGCCGTGGCTTTATGAAACTCATCTATTCTCCTTATCGGGATGGCTTCATTGTTTGTCAACTCAAAATATTAGGGAGGATTTAGGGAAATCATCTTGCTCTCTAATTAGATGAAATTGGAGGCTGATTGCTACAGCCTTAAATGGTCTTTGAGGTGTTACTAATTCAACTAAATCTCAGATGCCCGCTTTGTACAGCTAGTTGATATTTTTCTAGTGGAGGAGGTTGGGGAGATTGGGGATGATTAAGAAAATTGGTTTTGCTCACACCTAATGATAATACTCGAGAGTCATGTAAAAACAATAGCAACTTCTAAAGTCAAGAAGGATTGTCCGGCAAGGAACTACTACTACCCTGTTCCCTGCCGAGATTTGGGTCATTAGGTGCTCAGCTGTATGAGGAAGAAATAAATTACTAATTAGTGATGTTAGGGCTAATTTTCTTGTCTAGCATTTAGGTGGACTTACTAGGCCCTGCCCTGACCTGGGCCCTGCAGGCTGCAAACATGGCAACATTGCCAGTGTGGTCCCCTCACAGGACTCTCCAGGGACCAGTGGTAGGAAAAAGGCAAAATAGTCTCCACAGGGTGTCTCCACCTTTCTGGCCTCAAAAATGCAAGCTTCAAGGTCTTGCAGAATATTGTCTCCATCCACACTGTGCCGAACTTGGTTTTCTAAAATTTCCAATGAAATTTGCCATCCAAGGAAGTACTGTGAAGGGAAGGAGGCTTTGTATCCTCCAATATTTCCTTTATATAAATTCCTCAGTATTTGTTTTCCCATAGGGATGTTGGCTTCCTTAGACAGGAGGATCATTATTTATTATCAGGCAATTGAAAGGAACTGGAAAGCACCCCGGTGATTCGTACCTCCATAGAAGGTAATAAAGATCAAGTGCACGGATGCTGCCCGGACCAGACTCCACACTTTCCTCTGATACATCAGGCCTGCTCACTTAGGGCAACTGACACAGGAGTGTGGGCCAGCCCGCTGGGGTCCATTTAATCAGAGCCCAGTCTAAGTGGGTCAGTTTTAGGGTGGTCACAGATTCGAAGGGTCTCTGCCAAGGTCCTGAGAGCCAGAGGGGTCCCTGGCTTTCTAATAGTGGGATGGACAACATGTCAGCCAATAACCAGGGCTCAGTCCTCAAAATTAATTTCGAAGCCTCCATGTTTATACTTGGCAACTCCAAAATCCTGAGCTTTGACCAATGTCAATTTGATACTTTATAGGTGTCTCTGTGATTAAAAAAAAAAATGTTTCTCAACAGGGGTGGTGTTTTTAATAAGTTAATTTAAAAAAATGTTGGCCATACTGTGTGATGGATAATAGAAAAACTTCACCTACGTTCTGAGGGGGACCATGAATGATCTTTACACTTAAATAGAAAAGACTCAGGTGCGAACTGCCCGAAGAAAGACAAGAAATCCTAGCAGAAACAAAAGTGGGGCTTAAGAAGACATGTACTGCAGATTGGATCTTGTTCGAATGACCTAAATGTCAAAGGTGACGTGATTATGTACCTTCTCAAAAACGAAGGAGATCCATTTCCAGAATATATTAAGTTAAAAAAAAAAAAAACACAACAAGGTGCTAAAATTGTATATACTGTGCTACCTTTTGTGTATAACCAGGGCAGAAAATGAAAATATATATTCAATTTGCTTGTATTTGCACAAAGAAACCCTGGAAGGGTAAACAAGGAACTAATAAAAGTGGCGGGATGGAGTGGGTGGAGGCAGGGTGACACCATGACTTCTCGGGGTGCGCCTTGATATTGCTTTGGTCTCTAAGCCCTGCAGGCATATTAATCAAGAAGAAAAAAAGCTAAAAGCCAAAAACGTGATTAGATGTTTTTTTGGGAAATTTACACCCAAATGGAATATTTGCTGGGAAAATGTGAAGCATGACATTTGGACGTCAGCACAGCACTGTGATGTGGCAGAAAGGTCAGTGGCCTGAGAGACAGGCGACATGGGTTCAGGTCTCGATTTCTGTTCTGCCACAAATTACTTTGACATCATTTAACACTGCATCCACAAATGGGTTTAATGTGTGATGCCAATCATGTTTGTGATTAAATATGAAGAGGCTGCCTGGAGCCTTCTGTTGAGCTCGAGTTTAAGGACACCTCCAGGTTCGGTAGAAACAATTCCTCGAACTGAATGGTGGTTTCTGCCACATGTGTGGGAAGGGAGACAGTGTGTGTGCCTTCTCTTTGTTCTTCCTGGGATTCTTTTTCTTCCACTGTAAGATTAGGGGCTTAGACTAGAAGATCTTTAGTCCTTTTGTAGTTCTAAAATGTTCATAATAAATGGGGCATATTCCAAAAAATGAAAACAAAAACAGAGGGTGTGCGGGGAGGTGCCACAGAGGGCAGAGTTTGGTCCCCTGTGGTTCTGCGGTTAAAGGTGGCAAAGATTACCTTAAGTGGAATGTAAGAAAAGCTAAGTTTCAGAGAAGTTCCAGCCAACTATGGGTGAACAGGCTTCTGGGACCCAGGCTAAAATGGCCTAGCATTTAGTACTTCCTAGTCATTCGGTGCAGTCATTTGCAAAGTCATTGCCAAGATAAAACACTTTCAGAGGATTTGTTGGAGGTGAGTCTTGGAATAGGACAGCTTTGAGAGCTACTCTTCCCATTCTTTATGGAATATTAAAACAACTGAAGGAGGAAACTTAGAAGGCTCCCCAGGACCTACAGTATTGAAGCCTGAGAGAGCTTTTTGGTGCTGTGGAAACCTTCAGAGTCCTGGAGATGAAGCATTTCAGTGCTTTTGATGACATGAATCTGCAGCGAGGACACCTGGAAAATGACTCTGAGCCTCCTCGGGATGGCAATCTTCTTTTCCTCTCTGCTATCTGGAGACATTTTTCTGCTCCAGAGCTGCCAGAAAAGCAGGCCGGACTCAGCCACACCAGCCCGTACTCCAGGCATCTGCCTCTGAAGTGGGTTCTCATGCGTAGCTCCCAACCTGACAAAAGCTTCTAGTCTGCACCATCCCATGGGGGAGCCACCAGTCACCGTGACCATTTAAATTTAAATTAACCAAGATAAAATAAAATAAAAATTCTAATTTCTCAGTTGCACTAATGGAATTTCAAATGCTCAATAGCTATTTTGGGCCAGGAGCTACTACTGAATTGGGTAGCATAGATCTAGAACATTTCCATCATCACAGAATGTTCTTTTGGATGGTGCTTTTCTCCACTGTGTAGCTGGAAAGCCACTATGGACACATAGATCCATAACAAAGAACAATAAATAGGAAACCTAAAATCAGACGAAAGGGGCAAAGTATGCCTATCTACTGTCATGTAAGATGGGAATGAGCTACATTCGTTAACTGAAAGACAGAGAAGTTCAGAATGAGTTTAAAAACATACAATAGGTTTTCTGTAAGAAATACACGCCATATAAAGTGGCCCCAAAAGATTGCAAAGTTCTTGAAGATGCAGGATGGTCATGTGGTATGGACTTCATGTAGCTGCTTATTGTCTAAGTTTATGAAGGATATTATCAAGCTGTGGTTTTGGAGTAGAATACAGATTGGGCTTGGGGTTTATGCTAAAGGAAATTAACAGCCTTGTGAACAAAGGGCATCACTATCTTTCCGTGATTCTCACTGGGAGCATTATTATGCTGGAGGTGAGGGAAGCAGGAAAGAGAAATGGAAAATCAGTCTCTCTAGGATTTGTCTTGTGGAGAAGGCTGACTTTCAACCAGCTGGAAAGAACCCAGTGGTGGGGCAGCTGGTAGGCTCCTTCCCTGGGAGAATTTATCTTGCCTGACAGTCTCTTTACAGCTCACCGAGGGGCCTGTCCCTGCAGGGCCATTAGCAGGCAGGGTCCCTGTGGGAGACATCAGGTCTTTCTACTCACACTAGCTCCCTCTCTCTGGGGACAGACAGGGCAAAGCAGTCAGGGCTCATCTACCCTGATTACTCTCATCAGAGTGTTCCAGACACAACACATGATTTCCATTTGTGTTGCTAGTCCATTCTCAGGCCACATGCCTTAGGACAGACCTGGTGTATGAAACCTTCTCTTCCTCTGATGTTTCCCCCACTTATGTATGTTCTTCAGAGATTGTGGTATAGACAACAACAGGAATTGAAAATTTTGGAAGTATTCTTTAGCCACTATATAATACAAATCTATCATAAGTCAAGTAAGAAATTTGAGTAAGTGGAAGGTGCATAAGAGTATTTCTTAGGAGGGGCACCTGGGTGGTTCAGTCCGTTAATCATGTGCCTTTCACTCAGGTCATGATCCAGGAGTCCCCAGATCAAGTGGCGAGTTAGCTTCTCCCTCTCTCTCTGCCCCTCCCCCTGCTCATTCTCTCTCTCTCTCTCTCATTTGCTTACTCTCATTCTTTCTCAAATAAATAAACTGCCTGGGTGGCTCAGGCAGTTGAGTGCCCTATTCTTGGTTTCAGCTCAGGTCATGATCTCATAGTGGGGAGCCCGAACCCCACCTTGGGCTCTGTACTCAGTGTGGAGTCTGCTTCTGAGTCTCTCTCCTTCTCCCTTCCACTCACTCTCACTCTCTCTCGCTCTCTCAAATAAATAAAATCTTTTTTTAAAAAAAGTATTTTCTTAAGATGCAAATGCAGTGGAAAAACAAACACTTGATGTTGGAAGCGAAGTATGCCTGTTTTTTGTCAGCCTTTTCCTTGGATCTAAGTCTGTGATGGTCTGGAACAGATATTCAATACATGGCATTAAATTGATGTCATTTACAGAAATGAATTATATCCAGAAAGCTGTATCTTAATTAGAAAAATAATTCAAAGCTGTGTGAGCTAAAATTATAAAACTTGAGCTAAAAGCTGAAATGAATTGTACCCAATTAGAATCATAGAAGCAGAGGATTCTTTTGTGTTCCCTTTTTTGTAGTGCTTGAAAGTGTGAGTGGAAGGCTGTGAGGTTGACAAACTGAAAACCTAAAATAACCTAGATGTTTTGCACTAACTTTTACTTTTTCTCCTCCAGTCTAGGATACATTGGATCACAGCCTGGAGTCGCAGTCAGAGTGATGACAGATCTTCATATTAAACACCAGCAAAGAGTAAGTGACAACTAAGTTCCCCTTCTTTGAAACAAGGGAACATTTTCTTCCTGAGTTTGCCAATATTAAAGGGTGAGCAAGGGAACGTATGCTTTGAACGTTATCGTAGTCATGTAGGAGTGTGACAGACTCTGCCTCTTTAATAGGTTGGATTTGTCATGCACATGTACTCGGGAGAGTCTATCCTAGCGAGATCATTCCCCACACTTTTTGTACGACATAATCAGAAGAGAAGGCTTTCCAACACACATCTGTGACCATCGGCAGTCAGATGCTGCAGTGACCTTTGAACTGGAAAGTGAGAGAACGGTGACAACGAGACTGAAGCATTTTATGACACTTGGCCACTTTCTTGCTTTCTTGCTTTCCCCCCAGAAAGACACCAGTAATAAGAACACAAGACAGTTCTTATACATTTCTGTTGTGTGTGGTATTAAACAAGGAACGTTGGGGTTTGTCTTGCTGGCATGCATGCAATGATACCCAGGGACCTGCAAGAACCAAATAGAATTTTTCACTTTCTTACCATCCTTAGTCAAAAATACTCTAAGCATGTCATCATCTGGCAGATTCAGGGAACATGGTCATGGAGAGTCCCAGGTGCTGAGGGATACTGGGGCTGTATCTGAACTTAGTAATTCAGGAAATTATGAGTTTTTCCCAACCACCCTGCATCTCTTCTCACTGTTGTTAGCTAAGTTCTTCACTTATGGTCCTGGGCAGTCTTCCTGCTGGGAGGACCCTTCATTCTTGCCTTTTGTTGGTGTTCTTCCAGATTCCTAGAATTGGCTGTAAAGTAATATACTACCATTAGGTGTCGCTGTCCAACATATAATGTACTTGGTGAAACTACAAGATTACAATTTATTTAAAAAAATCACCCAGTTGGTACTGTAAGACATGATCTCTGTAGCTTTTGAGAACAATTTTTTCTTGAAAATAAGAACTAATTTCAGATATAATAGTTGGCAAATCTTCAGTCAGATTTTTTTAAGTAAATAAAGTTTGAAAGTTGATTTTATTTGCTGAAGAGACTGCAAGAGAAAATCCAGACCTATTAGCTGGCGTTCAAAGATTTCCCTGACTTGGTTCAGGCCTACATTTCCAGAATTACATCTTCAGTCTTCACGTACCCCATCCCTCAGTCAAATTAAGCCATTTTCCAGTCTTTGGATATTCTCGTTTTTTTTTCTATGCTATTCCGTTTACTACGAGTGTCCTTTCATCTCCCAATATCATGTTTTCAAAATCTACCTACTCTTACAGAGAAGCTTGGATACTAAGAACTCTAAGAAGCTTTTCTTAATCTGGGGTGGAAACATGTATTTCTACTTCTGTATCACTCTGCCATTTTACCGTGTTTCTTGCACAGCATTTTGTAAACACTAGCTGAGATAATATTTATTTCTGTTTTATTATGAAAGCCAGGACTGTATATAATTACCACAAAGCCTACAGGGGTTCTTAGAATAAAGGTTAGTAAATGGAAATTATGTTAGTTAAGTGAATTAATAAAAAAAAAATAGATTCCAGTTCACTTTTGAAGCATTGCCAATTCACTGGGCACTGGAAAGTGTCCATGCAATGATAATTGAAGAGTAATGATAACTGGCAATGTACCAATGTATGAAGAAATACATCCTACACCGTGCTGTAGGGAGCCAATCAGTACAATTGATTTATTGGCCATGATAATTGATGACATGTGAAAGTAAACAGCTCATCAATGCCTTAGCATCTCTATTTAGAACATCACGCTTTTTAGTCATGCTCTTGTGCATAAGAATATAGCCAGAAAGAGAATATACTCTGTGTGTATTCAACTTAGATAATGTTTTTCCTCTGTCCACCATATTCATGATGAAAATGAGGGACAGGGCTGCTTAGAGGAGAGGAGGGAAAGTCTATCCAGGTAAAAGCTAAGGAGACAGAAGTTTGAGCTCATCCTTTAGCAACTCGGTCCACCGGGAAGAGAAGAAGACCAAAGTTCATAATCAATAACAGTTTTTCTTATTACTGTTGGCCTTTGTAATCGTTACTGGTAACTGTGTTTGCCATCCTATCTTGCTGTTTGTGTGGAACAAGGCCTTTTCCATCATCACCAAAAAGTTGGTAAACTGTAGAGACTCTATTAATCCTGACAGCCCCCAGATGTTCAGCTGACTACCCCTCCTCACTGGGACTTGTCCTCTAATTTGTGGTAAAGTATTGAGTGAACTGGCTCTTATTTTAATTAAAAAAGTTATAAGAAACCACTTATAGAAATTGGAACAGTTATATATTTTTAAAATTTTATTTAGAGAGAGAGGTGAGAGGTGGGGAGGCAGGGGAAGTGGGAGAGAAAGAATCTTCAGCAAACTCCACACCCAGTGCAGAGTCTGATGTGGGGCTTGATCCCACGATGCCAAGATCATGACCTGAGCTGAAATCAAGAGTCAGACACTCAACTGACTGAGCCACACAGGCGCCCCACCAGTTGTACATTTTGTTTGATGAATTTACCCAGGAGAGAATACAATTTGGTTAATTATGTCTGTTTTTGATATTATTTCCATCTCTTTTTATGCTACTCCATCCTGAAGATGTTTCTTAAAAATAACCTCCAACAAGGGCAGCTGGGTGGCTCAGTTGGTTAAGTGTCTGTCTTCAACCTAGGTCATGATCCCAGGGTCGTCGGATTGAGTCCTGCATCAGGGTCCCTGCTCTGCAAGGAGTCTCCTTCTCCCTCTCCCTCTGCAGCTCCCCCTGCTTGTGTGTGCTCTCTCTTTCCTTCTCTGTCAAATAGATAAAATCTTTTAAAAAAACAACCTCAAAAAACCTTTAAAAAAAAGTTATATATGTTTGGGAAAATACATAGAGATTTCTAATGTGTGATAATGATCAACTAGTTAAATTTTATTTACCGCCTAACCTTCCCATTGAGAAAAAAAAAAAAGTACGTGCCATTGCTGAGGCAGGTGCCATTGCTGAGGCAGAGTGTTGTGGAAATCTAAAAATGATTTTCTGATTTGGCAACATCTGGAGGAATTGTCTCTATTGTGTGATCACAAACTGATGCTTGCTGGAGAGGGGGAGGTTGGTGGGGGGATGAGGTCACTGAGTGATGGGCATTAAGGAGAGCACGTGATGTGATGAGCACTGGTGTTCTATGCAACTGATAAATCACTTCTGAAACTATTAATAAACTATGTGTTAATTCAATTTAAATGAAATTAAAAAAACAAAGTAAAATAAAATGAAATAAAATAAACAGAGCAATGCTCTCTTTGGAAAAACAAACAAACAAAAACAAACAAACAAAAATGTTGATCAGTGTATCACCAGCAAGGAAGTAGTAGGAAAAAGGCAGCTGTCCACGTGCTGTGTTCTATTTCAAACAACTGTCACAGACAGGAGACTCCTTCTCTCCCAGATCATGGTTGCTTTCTAATGTGACTGAAGCTATTCCTTTGTCTTCAGTCAGGACCTTGGGAAAATCTATAGGCTGTGTATAAACCATCGGTCTGGGCTTTTCGGTGCCTCAATTTTAAGGGCAGCAACAGTGAGTGTGAGAGGAAACTTTTTCAGAGATAGATTTATAAGGCATTCCACATTTCCTGGACTCTTCGGACAAGATTTTGCCAAGGGAGCCCTGAAGTTCTGTCCAAACTGGTGTGTCAGGATGGTGTAATTTCCTCCCCTAGTCTGGGGATGGCAGGGCGCTGTGCCTAGAGAGGGAGCTGTAAGAGGATCAGTTGTGAAGAGAACTGTGCCATATGCCTACTTGAGAAAGCTAAAGAGACTGTGGATATCAGAGATACCAGAGTGTCAGTATAAACTGATGATTTGTAATATACATGTATATGCACAAAGTTGGACAGATATAGAAATTAATAATAATGATTGCTGATAAGAATCATCGATGGATGCTAAAATTAATGGTGAAAGTATAATGAAGAGATGGATATTTGCATGGTTTGAAAGTACTCTCCAGAAGATTGTTATTAATTACAAAGAGGAACATAGTAACTTTATAGAGGAGTAATCTGGCAAGCATCTCCTTGGACAAATAATCAGTTAATATCACTAATGGTATGAGCAAACCTTATATATCTTCTGATGTGATGCACTGAGAAAATAGAACATCATTTCTTTGATATTCTTGCCAAAAATGCATATCCTTGGGATGTCTGGTGGCTTATTTGGTTAAAAAGTCTACCTTCGGCTCAGGTCATGATCCCAGGGCCCTGGGATTGAGTCCCACATGGGGCTCCCTGTCTAGCAGGGCACCTGCTGCTTCTCCATCTTGTGTGCACTCTCTTTCTGTCTCTGACAAACAAATAAATAAAATCTTTAAAAAATGCATATCTTCAATCTAATCATTAGAAAACATCAGACCAAAATTGAAGGTAATTAAAAGAAAAAAAAAAACTGGTGATATTACTTCTAAAACTTTCAAATCATGAAAGACAAAGGCAGATTAAGGAACTGTCACAGACTAGGGGAGACCAGACGATATGATAGATAAATATTGGTTTCTTCAATGAATCCTGAATAAAAAAAGAACACTAGTGGGGCTCTCGGTAAACTTTTGCTGATGATCTGTGATAAGTTAATAGTATTAAATCAATGTTAAGACTCTGATTTCCCTAATCAAACTATTTAAATGTTCGTGTTAACATTAGGGAATGCTGAATGAGGTATACACAGGAACTCTCTATTTTTGCAATTCTTTTGAAGACTGAAATTATTTTAATATAAAATATTTTAAAAATCTCCAATAAGAGAGTAAATTGTTAGTCACAGAGTAGGAGAAGATATTTTACATTCAAATATCTGGCTATTTACTATATCCAAATATATAAAAAGGATCTACACATCGATGAGAAAAAGATGGCTCAAAATAGAAAGTCCTTGAATAAACACTTTATAAAAGAAGATATTGAAATGGTCAATAAGCAAATGAAACAGTGAAATATCACCATGGGCCTATAAGAATGGATAAAATAAAAAAAAAATAAATTGACAATGCTGAAAGTTAGAAAGGAGTTGGAGTAACTGAAACTTCCATCCATTGCTTACAAAAACTCTGGGGTAGAATTTGCTAAAACTCTGTATACATAAAACTTATGGAATATGTACCCCCCAAACATATTTATAACTCCAAACTGGAAACAACTCAATATGTATCAATGGGGGGGTGGTAAATAAATTGTGGTATGTTCATACGATGGATTACTTACAACATGGATGAATCTCAGAAATATAATCTTGAGCAAAGGAAGTTAGATATAAAAGAACACATACTGCATATTTCCATTTAGGTAAATTTCAGATATAGGGGAAACTAATCCATGATGATATAAGTAATTACCTTTGGGTGAGATTAATGATTGGAAGAGGGCACAAGGAAGGTGTCTGGGGTGCTGATGATGCTTTAATTTTCCATCTAGTTGGTGCATATGTAGGCATATCCAGTATGTAAAAATCCATCAGACTGCTGTTAAAATTTGTAAACTTTATGTATATTACATTTCAATTTAAAAGTTTATATTAAATAGGGGAGACTAAAAATGGAAACTAAAATGGAAACCCTAAATAAAGGGGATAATGTGTGGTTGCTGGCTTCTTAGTATATCATGAAACATACTTGTTCAATATAGGTTTAACACACACACACACACACACACTTTCTCTGGGTATACATAAGAGACTTACACAGGATCATATTCTTCAGGAATTAATACAGTTTAGGTATAGGATTTGAGGTTTTGCAGAGTCTCTCAGATAAACATGTGGAGAGGTTGTGTTCATCCACATTCAGAGGAAGGGCTGAGAGGGAGACACTGTCAGAGCTGGGAACACTGAGTGGGAACAAAGGGAAAACTGCCCTTGCTGCTTGGAGATCACTAGACCTGGTTAAAATTTCTCCTCTTTCAAGATGTGTAAGTAAGAGGGGAAAAACACCAAATATGTAGAACTTTACAAAAGTTGTATATAATATAAATAAGACCCACTGCTACAAAGTACTTTTAAAGAAAGGTGTGAAATCATCAACAAAACAAAAAGGCAACCTACTGAATTGGAGAAGATACTGGCAGATGATATATCTAATAAGAGGGTTCATATCTAAAATACATAAAGAACTTCTATAGCCCAACACCCTCAAAACCCCCCAAACATTCCAATTAAAAAATAGGCAGAGGACCTGAATGGACATTTTTCCAGAGAAGACAAACAGATGGCCAACAAGTATGTGATAAGATGCTCCGTATCACTAATCATCAGGGAAATGCAAATCAAAGCCACGATGAGACATCATCTTACAACTGTGAGAATGACTAAAATAAAAAGACAAGAAATAACAAGTGTTGGTGAGGATGTGGAGAAAAAGGAATCCTACACTACTGGTGGAAATGCAAACTGGTACAGCCATTGTGGAAAACAATATGCAGGTTCCTCAAAAAAAAAAAAAAACCAATAAAAATGGAAATATCAACAAATATTAGTGGTCCAATATTTCACTATTGGGTATGTACCCAAAGAAAAGGAAAAAATTAATTTGAAAAGATAAATGCACCCCTATGTTTGTTGCAACATTATTAACAATAGCCAAGATATGGAAACAACTTAAGTGTCCATCAGTAGACTAATGTATAAAGAAGATGCGGTATATGTACACAGTGGAACCTTAGGCATTCATAAAAAAGGATGAGATTGTGCCATTTGAGACAACATGGATGGATCTAGAGGGTAGTATGCTAAGTGAAATTGAGTCAGACTGAGAAAGACAAGTACCATATAATTTCACTTATATGTGGAATCTGAAACAACAATGAATGAACAAATAGGCAAAAAGCAGAATCAGGCCTATAAATACAAAGAACAAATTGATGGATGCCAGAGGGAAGTGGGGACAAGGGATTGGGCAAAATGGGTGAAGGGGAGGGGGAGATACAATCTTCCAGGTATGAGTGAATAAGTCAGGGGAGTAAAAGGCACAGCATGAGAAATAGCCAATTATACTGTCATAGTGATGTATGGGGACAGATGGCAGCTACACTTGTGGTGAACATAATGCATAGACCCATGGAATCACTATGTCGTGCACCTGAAACTAGTGTAACATTGTGTGTTAACTCTACTCAAATTAAGAAAAGAGAGACAGAAAGAAGGAGCAAGAATTTCAGTGAAATGGTGAAAGAGACATTTGAAGATCCTGCAGTGTTGGCTTGGAAGTTGAATGGAAAAGCCATGAGCCCAGGAATGCAGACAGTATCTAGAAGCTGGAAAAGTCAAGGAAACAGGTTCTCCTTTAGAGCCTCCAGGAGGAACACAGCTCTGCTTGATTTTAGTCCCACGAGACCGTGTCAGACTTCTAACCTACAGAAACTGGAAGGGTAATAAATTTGTATTGTTATTAAAAAAAAAGTATGAATGTTCATAATAGTCAAAGAAGGAAATTTAGGATGCACATGCTTTGAGTCATTAAAAGACAAAAATAAATCTATGAAAGAGTATTTGAAGGGGGACTTGATAAAGATCAAAAGAGAACGGCCATAATTAAGAAAAAAAAACATAGAAATTAAAACTCCATTGCAGAATTAAAATCTGTATTGGGGTTAGTTAATTCAGAATCTTTTATGTAATGCAGAAAAAAAGAAAACTATAAAAAGAAGTGATAGATTGGGAGATAGAATATAAAGCTATGAATAATTGGTGCCCTTAAGAAAGAGACTGAATGAGAAGAGTAAAAACTGTAATTAAGTATATAACCAAAGATATATAAAGAAAGTTTCTGGATCTGAAAAATTACCTGATACTATAGACCCAGAAAAATGTTCCAGGCAGGGTAAATGAAGTTGCGGAGTCTTACATATATACTGGTGAAAATGTGAATTTCTAGTATAAAAACAATTTAAAGTTTTCAAGAAAGAAAAACAAACAGGTTACTTGCAAGGATATAAAACCCAGATTGTCCTAAAGGACCATGATGAGAATACTGAGGTCAGACACATTTGTGAAGTGGGGCCCAGCTAATTGTTTTAAATTGGTACCCAAATGAAATACAAAAACAAAAAAATAAACGGACAAAAAACAATACCATGATTTTTCAGGTGCATATTCTTGGGTTTACTGGCAAAGATTGGGAAATAAAAGAGCATTAAACTAATATTTATGTCACTATTGGATGTTATAATTAGAAAACAATATTAGTTCACATGATTTTGAAAAGAATGATTGTTAATGAAAAATTAGCTCTAGGTTGCTCAGATAATTAAATAAAATGAAAATATAGATATAAATGAGCTCTTTGGACATATGTATATGTAAGACTAAAAGTGAATTCTGCAAATGTTAACAGAGGTTAACTAGTTATTGAGACCATGGGTGACTTTTATATTCTCTCTTTGTTTTTCTATCTTTATAAACAAGATATTAAAGTTGCAAATCAATTAAAGCAAAAACAAGCAATATTTTCTGTTTACAAAGGTGAAAAACAGAATCAGGTACTGTTCAAATATTCAACCAGGTTTGTTTTCTTATTGCATCTGTGATTAATTGTGGACACCAGATGGGAACAAGGCAAGAGAGTCTCTGAACCCATTTCTAGGTACTAATAATATTGATAATGCTTCAGGTTTGTCTCTTCTTTACAGAGCTATAAAATCTTTAAAGGGCCATTAGAGTTGCCTTATGTAATCCTAAAGGATATGTCAATCCCCACTTTTACAAAGCAGGGCTTATTATCTTAAGTAGACCATAATTTGTGATCGGTCTTCTAATGGCATCAGAGTAAAAAGGTGATGTGTAAGAGAGAAATTCAGGTACAGAAAGCCTATAAATCCTGGAAGTTTAACTCCAAACTTAAATCTAGTTTCCTTGGGAGCTGAGCCACAATATGTCACGAGATGTTTTTAATCCAGAGGAGTCAGACTTAAGTCATTGAGATAAATGGTAATAAACACAAAACCCACAACGACCATGACAAAATAGCCAAGAGAACTTATTGGTGTCCCCTAAGCCAAACACTAATACCAGCTCACTGGATTTCAGCACACAGTGGGCAAAAAGAGGAAAGACACTCAAGTATGACTATCCTAAAATCAGAGAGGAGAAGAGTTTGTTCTAAGGCCTGGAGAAGTGCTGGTCTATGGCATCTGGACCCAGGCCTTCCAGGATGAGGACCGCCCATTATGATGTAGCCCCAGGTCCTTTTTCTTGCAACAGATGCACAGGAGAAAAAGACAAGCAATTTCAAAAAGAATTCCAATAGCACGAATCCAGAACAGCTTCTTCCTTCTGTGCAAGCCTGTTTTAACTTTCCTGCATTTCACCAAAAGGTCTGTCCTGGCTCAGTATGGCTCAGTATGGCTTTAGACTTGACCCTTTCTTTAAACAATCTACCCTCTTAAGTGTAGAAATTCAACAAAAATAACTAAAGAACCTAAGCTAACAAGTTCATTGACTGATACACAAGTGGTAGTGAGGGTAACCCAATTCTGATGCCAGCCGGAGATTTGGCAATGTAGGGAATCTAGACATGACCACTTTGCTTCTTTCAAGCTTAATAAAGACAGTTTGGCCTTCCTAGCTCCATACAGTTTAATTTTCCCAGGCTTCCTGTTGATTTTAAGAACAACCTCCAGCTTACTGCTTCCTCCCCGCTTTCCCACTGCTACATACAACGTTATGGGCTAACATCAGCAGCAGCTTTGGGGGGTTACAGGCAACATCAATGAAGAAGAATCAGGAGTTATAGCTGGTAAAGAATTCTGAAAGATGATGAGTGAATCCTTACTTCCTTGGCCTCCACGCCCAACTCTAATCTATTTGCCTCTCCAGAACCACATGGTTGGTAGAACTCACAGGTTGCTGGATCCAAGTGAGGTCTTGGGGCTGTGGGAATCCGGGTGAGAAGAGTGGGTGGGGCCTTTCTTCCCTGTGGGCTGGGTAAGCACTTGGGAAAGCGACACCAGAGACCCTTTTGATGAAGCAGTGGCTCTTGGGTAGAGCTTGGCTTGCAGAGGACTGTGTCCCTCACACTGCCAGACAGGGAGAAGGAGGTTCAAGATCAGCTTTGTATAAATATGACAGATATTCCAGCCCATGGCAGGCCAAGAATTAGCTGAAAGAGTGGCCCGGGTCTTCCCAGGCAGCAAGCTGGGAGAGCATCAGACATGACCTCCAATGAATCAACAATGATAACAAAATAACAACTGATCTAAGGGATCTTGCAAAAGAAAGGTGAGTAGTCAGTACAAATAGAATGCTTGCTTGGCAAAACAGAGTTGTAGGAAGAGACGGAAGATAACTTAAGCAAGAACAAAAAAATCAGAGTATTTAAGGAGATTCAAGAGTAGCACAAACAAGACTCTCTGTATGTAGAAATACATTGATTCAATGGCAGATCTGGAGGAGAAGATAATTTTTGACATAGAAATTTGTGGAAAAATATCAAGAAAAGGAAATCATTAGGGAAAAGAAAGTTGAATCCATAAGACCCATTATATTCATTGTAGGAGTTCCAGAAGGAGAAAGAGGAACTGAAGAAAGAGAGTCAATAAATAGTAGCATGAAATGTCCCAAACTTGAAAAAGAGAGCCAACTGCACACTGAAAGGGCTCACCAGGTCCAGTAGCATGCCTGAAAAAGGATGTATTGAGGCATGGTGTGAACTGTCAGAAAAAAATAGTCCTAAAGTTGAAAATGGGTGGAAG
Source organism: Mustela nigripes (assembly GCF_022355385.1). Classification (NCBI taxonomy): domain Eukaryota; kingdom Metazoa; phylum Chordata; class Mammalia; order Carnivora; family Mustelidae; genus Mustela; species Mustela nigripes. The sequence goes on from NC_081569.1 coordinate 86,085,516, forward strand.
AGTTTGTTGGGTGCTTTTTCCATGCAGTGCTGGGCTTGACATTCTTTTAACTGAGCTATTCTACATGTCTGTACTGGCTGAGGGTGAGGTGTTGATTTTTGTTTGGGAGAGACAAAGTAATTTCTGTGTGATAGGACACATAACCCCACAGGATACAGTGTAGGGTACTGTAAGACATTAAACAGGTGTCTTTTTAATATACCCAGCAATTTTATCTGAAGATTCCTTTATTAAGTTACCTCTATATACTTACCTTCTTGAATTCTCATTGAACCTTACAAAACATATTTTAGTGGTTTTCTCCTTATTTAAAGAGTTTTAAAAAAATCACTGACAAGTGCTCATCTTGACTTGCACGAGAATCATGGTTTTACCTTTTTGAAAATGATCCTTGTAATAGTTTTGGAGATCATCCACTGAAATGCCCAAGTGCACTCAACTGAAGACCTGCTTTGCTGGAAAAGTTACCTTATGAGCTGCTTATGCTCACTCATGGCTGTCTTTTCTTGGCCCCCTGGAGTAGATGCCAAGCAGCAACGGAAGTTTAATTTGGCTGATGCTCTGTTTCTCGTTTCTTTCTTTCTCTGTATTGATTTTGTGGTTTTGCTTTTCTCTGGTTCCTACATGGTCAATAAAATCATGCCCCATTGGTGGCAGCAATAGCTGGGAATTTGGTTTTATGTTCTGACCACTGGTGATTTCTGTCAAATAGATGATGGAGATCTAGACTCTGAAGGGTGGGGTATGATAAATTTGACTTGTTCATCTTTTTGTGTTTGCCTCCTTGTGAGCTCAAAAAAAAAAAAAAAAAATTGAAAAGTATTTTGTGACCATTGGGAAAGACAGCAGCTTTTCAGATCTAAACTGGTGAGTTTTTGTGTTTCTGGATTTACTTTTGTCTGTAGCTAAAGTCATACAACTGGGCCAAAAGTTATGTGTTTGTGTGTTTGTGATTCAGAAAAACCTTTATCTCTTGGGGGTGACTATGAAATACCTTCTTGCTTCTGGACGGTTATAAATTAGATTGCCAGGTCTATGAAATGAAAAGAAACCTGTTCTTATTGGTTTTTAGACATATATAAGGTGCTAATACAAACTGAATATTCCCAGAATTCACAGAAAATGAAAAAAAATGAATTTTGTTTTTCCTTAAGGAAGTATTTTTATGTGAAACATTTATTTCAGTTTTATATGTGAAGTATGTACTAGATTACGATGGGAAAATGATGTTGGCTGACATGTACTGTTTGAAAGCTGCCATTGTTAAAGGGTTGTCTAAGGAAGACCCTTCCAGAGTTCTGAGAGGTCCTCTCCTTACTAACCTGTATAGGCCAGATTTTCCTCATATGCTTCAATCAGAACATTTCTCAACGGATTGAATGTAGAAGCAAGTATGAAAACTCAGCTGTTTTCTTTTAACCCAGGCATTTTCAAAGCCAGATATTTTTAAAATTAGAAAAAAAAATTAAGCCAGATATTTTCAAAACTGTAAAACAATTCCACCCTTCTAATTTTTTGGTTTTAGAAAAAATATAAGAAATAGAGTCATTTAAAATTTAAAATTCTATTTATGTTAACCTGTTTATTATTATTTTTTTCTGGGAAATTTTATTATTTACTTACTTTATTAACCACTTCTCTAACCACTCACTCCCACTTTTTCTTTGTTTTCTCTTTGGTTTTCTTATTAGATGGCTATTGGAACTCCTGGAACTATTTTCTGGTTTCTTAACTTTTTCTTCTTTGGGTCTTTTCTTTTTTTAATTAACATATAATGTATTATTTGCCCCAGGGGTACAGGTCTGTGAATCATCAGGCTTACACACTTCACAGCACTCACCATAGCACATACCCTCCCCAATGTCTATAGCCCAACCACCATCTCCCTCCCCCCCTCCCCCCAGCAGCCCTCAGTTTGTTTTGTGAGATTAAGGGTCTCTTATGGTTTCTCTCCCTCCAATCCCATCTTGTTTCATTTTTTCCTTCCCTACCCCCCAAACCCCCAACTCTGCCTCTCAAATTCCTCATATCAGGGAGATCATATGATAATTGTCTTTCTCTGCTTGACTTATTTCGCTCAGGATAATAACCTCTAGTTCCATCCATGTCATTGCAAATAGCAAGATTTCATTTCTTCTTTTGACAGAGAGATCACCAGTAGACAGAGAGGCAGGCAGAGAGAGAAGGCGGTGGGGGGGCTTCTTTCAGGCTCTCTCTGCTGAGCAGAGAGCCTGATGTGGGGCTCCATCCCAGGACTGTGAGATCATGACCTGAGCAGAAGGCAGAGGCTTAACCCACTGAGCCACCCAGGTGCCCCTTCAGTTCTTTTGATAGCTGCATAATATTCCATTGTATGTATGTATGTATGTGTGTGTGTGTGTGTGTGTGTGTGTATATATATATATGTGTGTGTGTGTGTATATATATATATATCATATATATATATTTCACATCTTCTTTATCCATTCATCTGTTGATGGACATATAGATTCTTTCCATAGTTTGGCTATTGTGGACATTGCTGCTATAAACATTCAGGTGCAGATGCCCCTTCAGATCACTACATTTGTATCTTTAGGGTAAATACCCAGTAATGTGATTGCTGGGTCATAGAGTAGCTCTATTTTCAACTTTTTGAGGAACATCCATGCTGTTTTCCAGAGTGGCTGCACCAGCTTGCATTCCCACCAACAGTGTAGGAGGGTTCCCCTTTCTCCGAATTCTTGCCAACATCTGTCACTTCCTGACTTGTTAATTTTAACCATTCTGACTGGCGTGAGGTGGTATCTCATTGTGGTTTTGATTTATATTTCCCTGATGCCTGGTGATGTGGAGCAGTTTTTCATGTGTCTGTTGGCCATCTGGATGTCTTCTTTGCAGAAATGTCTGTTCATGTCCTCTGCCCATTTCTTGATTGGATTATTTGTTCCTTGGGTGTTGAGTTTGATAAATTCTTTAAAGATTTTGGATACTAGCTCTTTATCTGATATGTCATTTGCAAATATCTTTTCCCGTTCTGTCAGTTGTCTTTTGGTTTTGTTAACTGTTTCCTTTGCTGTGCAAAAGCTTTTGATCTTGATGAAGTCCCAATAGTTCATTCTTGCCCTTGCTTCCCTCACCTGGCGATGTTTCTAGGAAGAAGTTGCTGTGGCTGGGGTTGAAGAGGTTGCTGCCTGTCTTCTCCTCAAGGGTTTTGATGGATTCTTGTCTCACATTGATGTCTGTCATCATTTTGAGTCTATTTTTGTGTGTGGTATAAGCAAATGGTCCAGTTTTATTATTCTGCCTGTGGCTGTTCAATTTTCCCAACACCATTTGTTGAAGAGGCTGTCTTTTTTCCATTGGACATTCTTTCCTGCTTTGTCAAAAATTAGTTGACCATAGAGTTGAGGTTCTATTTCTGGGCTCTCTGTTCTGTCTCATTGATTTATGTGTCCCATTTTTGTGCCAGTACCATACTGTCTTGATGATTACAGCTTTGTAATAGAGCTTAAATTCTGGAGTTGTATTGCCACCAATGTTGGCTTTCCTTTTCAACATTCCTCTGGCTATTCAAGGTCTTTTCTGGTTCCATATAAATTTTAGGGTTATTTGTTCCATTTCTTTGAAAAAAAAAATTGATGGGATTGCATTAAGTGTGTAGATTGCTTTAGGTAGCATAGACATTTTCACAATATTTATTTTTCCAATCCAGGAGCATGGAACATTTTTCCATTTCTTTGTGTCTTCCTCAATTTCTTTCATGAGGGCTTTATAGTTTTCTGACTACAGATTCTTTGCCTCTTTGGTTAGGTTTATTCCTAGTTATCTTATGGTTTTGGGTGCAATTGTAAATGGGATCAACTGCTTAATTTTTCTTTCTTCTGTCTTGCTATTGGTATATAAAAATTCAACTGATTTCTGTGCATTGATTTTATATCCTGACACTTTAATGAATTCCTGTATAAGTTCTAGCAGTTTTGGAGTGGAGTCTTTTCGGTTTTCCGCATAAAGTATCATATCATCTGCAAATAGTGATAGTTTGACTTCTTCTTTGCCAATTTGGATGCCTTTAATTTCTTTTTGTTGTCTGATTGCTGAGGCTAGGACTTCTAGTACTATGTTGAATAGCAGTGCTGATAGTATACACCCTTGCTATGTTCCTGACCTTAGGGGAAATGCTCTCAGTTTTTCCCCATTGAGAATTATATTTGCTGTGAGTTTTTCATAGATGGCTTTGATGATATTGAGGTTTGTACCTTCTATTCCTATACTTCGAAGAGTTTTGCTCAAGAAAGGATGCTGTACTTTATCAAATGCTTTTTCAGCATCTATTGAGAGTATCATATGGTTCTTATTCTTTTTTTTATTAATGTATTGTATCACATTGATTGATTTGTGGATGTTGAACCAACTTTGCAGCCCTGGAATAAATCTTGTTTGATTGTGGTGAATAATCCTTTTAATGTAATGTTGGATCCCATTGGCTAGTATTTTGGTGCAAATGGCAAGATTTGACATCTGTGTTCATCAGGATATTGGTCTGTAATTTTCAGATTTGCATCTATATTCATCAAGGATATTGATCTGTAGTTTTCTTTTTTGATGAAGTCTTTGTCAGGTTTTGGGATCAAGGTAATGCTGGCCTCATAAAATGAGTTTGGAAGTTTTCCTTCCATTTCTATTTTTTGAAGCAGTTTCAGGAGAATAGGTTTTAATTCTTCTTTAAATGTTTGGTTGAATTCCCCTGGGAAGTGTCTGGCCCTGGGCTCTTGTTTGTTGGGAGATTTTTGATGACTGCTTCAATCTTCTTATTGGTTATGGGTCTGTTCAGGCTTTCTGTTTCTTACTGGTTCAGTTTTTGGTAGTTTATACATCTCTAGGAATGCATCCATTTCTTCCAGATTGTCAAATTTGTTGGCATATCGTTGCTCATAATATGTTTTTTTTTTAAGATTTTATTTATTTATTTGACAGACAGATCACAAGTAGGTAGAGAGGCAGGCAGAGAGAAAAGAGGAAACAGGCTCCTTGCTGAGCAGAGAACCTGATGCGGGGCTTGATCCCAGGACCCTGAGATCATGACCTGAGCTGAAGGCAGAGGCTTTAACCCACTGAGCCACCCAGGCGTCCCTCATAATATGTTCTTATAATTGTTTGTATTTCTTTGGTGTTGGTTGTGATCTCTCCTTTTGCATTCATGATTTTATTTATTTGGGTGCTTTCTCTTTTCTTTTTGAGAAGTCTGGCGAGGGGTTTATCAATTTTGTGAATTCTTTCAAAGAACCAGCTCCTAGTTTTGTTGATCTGTTCTACTGCTCGTTTGATTTCTATTTTATTGATTTTATGCTCTGATCTTTATTATTTCTCTTCTCTGTTGGGTTTAGGCTTTCTTTGTTGTTCTTTCTCCAGCTCTTTTAGGTGTAGGGTTAGGTTGTGTACTTGAGACCTTTCTTGTTTCTTGAGAAAGGCTTGTATTGCTGTATACTTTCCTCTCAAGACTGCCTTTGCTGTGTCCCACAGATTTTGAACAGTCGTGCTTTCATTATCATTTGTTTCCATGAATTTTTTCATTTCTTCTTAATTTCCTGGTTAACCCACTCATTCTTTAGTAGGATGCTTTTTAGCCTCCATGTATTTGAGTTCTTTCCAACTTTCCTCTTGTGATTGAATTCTAGCTACAGAGCATTGTGGTCTGAAAATATGCAGGGAATGATCCCAATCTTTTGGTACCAGTTGAGACCTGATTTGTGACCCAGGATGTGATCTATTCTGGAGAATGTTCTGTGTGCACTAAGGAAGAATGTATATTCTGTTGCTTTGGGATGGAATGTTCTGAGTATATCTGTGATGTCCATCTGGTCCAGTGTGTCCTTTAAGGCCTTTCTTTCCTTGTTGATCTTTTGCTGGGATGACTGTCCATTTCAGTGCAGGGGATGTTAATGTCCTCTACTATTAGTGTATTCTTGCTGATGTGTTTCCTTGATTTCATTATTAATTAGTTTATAGAGTTGGCTGCTCCCATGTTAGGGGCATAGATATTTAAAATTATTAGATCTTCTTGTTGGACAGAACCTTTGAGTATGATATAGTGTCCTTCCTCATCTCTTATTATCGTCTTTGGCTTAAAATCTAATTGATCTGATATAAGGATTGCCACCCCAGCTTTCTTTTGATGTCCATTAGCATGGTAAATTGTTTTCTACTCCTCACTTTAAATCTGGAGGTGTCTTTGGGTTTTAAATGAGTTTCTTGTAGACAGCATATTGATGGGTTTTGTTTTTTTTTATCCATTTTTTATCCATTTGTTTTTTTTTTTTATCCATTCTGTGTCTTTTGATTGGGGCATTTAGCTGATTTACATTCAGGATAACTATTGAGAGATATGAATTTAGTGCCATTGTATTGCCTGTAAAGTGATTGTTACTGTATATTGTCTCTGTTCCTTTCTGGTCTACTAGTTTTAGACTCTCTCTTTGCTTGGAGGACCACTTTCAATATTTCCCTTAGGGCTGGTTTGGTGTTTACAAATTCTTTTAGTTTTTGTTTGTCCTGGAAGCTTTTTATCTCTCCTATTTTCAGTGATTGCCTAGCTGGATATAGTATTCTTGGCTGCCAGTTTTTCTCATTTAGTGCTCTGAATATATCATGCCAGTTCTTTCTGGCCTGCCAGGTCTCTGTGGGTAAGTCTGCTGCCAATCAATATTTTTACCATTGCATGTTACAGATTTCTTGTCCTGAGCTGCTTTCAGGATTTTCTCTTTGTCACCAAGGCTTGTAAGTTTTACTATTAGATGATGGGGTGTGGACCTATTTTTATTGATTGTGAGGGGGGTTCGCTGTCCCTCCTGGATTTTGATGCTTGTTCCCTTTCCATAACAGGGAAATTCTCTACTATAATTCGCTCCAATATGCTTTCTGTCCCCCTCTCTCTTTCTTCTTTTTCTGAAATCTCACCCAATTATTCTAATATTGTTTTGTCTTACAATATCACTTATCTCTTGAATTCTCCCCTCGTGGTCCAGTAGTTGTTTGTCTCTTTTTTGCTCAGCTTCTTTATTCCCCTTCATTTGGTCTTCCATATCACTGATTCTTTCTTCTGCCTCATTTATCCTAGCAGTAAGAGCCTCCATTTTTTATTGCACCTCATTAATAGCTTTTTTGATTTCAGCTTTGTTAGATTATTGTTCTTTCATTTCTCCAGAAAGGGCTTTTATTTCTCCAGACAGGGTCTCTCTAATATCTTCCATGTCTTTTTTGAGTCCAGCAGCACTTTTTATAATTATCATTCTGAACTCTAGCTCTGACATATTACCGATGGCCATATTGATTAGGTCCCTAACCTTTAGTATGCCTCTTTTTTTTTTTTTTTTTTTTTTTTTGTGGCGAGTTTGTCTGCCTTGTCATTTTATCCAGATAAGAATATCTGAACGAGAGGATAAAATAGTACAAGGGTGGCAAAGACCCCAGAAAAATGTATGCCAACCAAGTCAGAAGAGACCCAAAATTGGGGGGAGAAAAAGGGGAAAAAATTAAAAATATATTTTAGACTGGTGAATAGAACAGAGCCACCCACTTGTTTGGTTGTATTTTTGTCTCTTAGAAGAAACTACCTCCCAACATTTTAAAGAAAGAAATACACAAAAATAAGGGTAAACATGATAAAAGGATATAATATGACCGTAAAGAGGAAATAAAAAAATTCTAAAAAAGGAATAAATAGTTGATTGGGAAAGGAAAAATAAAGAAAGTGGAGAGAATTTGCTCAGGCTGGAGACTAGAACAAAGCCCTGTGCTTGATTTAGGGTATATTTTGATTTATTAGAAGAAGTTGTATCCCAAAACTTTTTAGAAGAAAAAATCCTATATGTAAACAAAAAATAAGGTTAGATACAATGAAGGATAAAATATGACTAAGATAATGAAGGTTTAAAAAGATTTTTTTTTTTAAAGAAAGGTATTGTTAAGATAAACTAGTTAACAAACATTAAAAGAGGAAAGAGGAAAGGTTAAAAAATAGAATAAGAAAAAATAAAATTTAAAAAATTTAATTAACTTTGCAAGACTAAAGAATCATGGGGAGAAAGCCATGAAATCCATGCTTTGCTTTCCTCTCCTCTGGAATTCTGCTGTTCTCCTTGATCAGTGAGCTTAGTCTTGGCTGGTTTTTCTTGCTGATCTTCTTTGGGAGGGACCTGTTGTAGTGACTCTCAAATATCTTTGCTGGAGGTGGAATGGCACTGCCCTTGCCAGGGGCTGGGCTAAGTAATTTACTTGGGTTCACTCAGGAGCTTTTTTTCCCTAAATGCTTTCTGTAGAGTTCTGGAGAATGGGAATGAAAATGGCGATCTCCCAATCTCTGGCCTGGAGGAGCTGAGAGCTTGGGGCACCACTCCTCAGTGAACTCTCAGAGAAAAGTGCTCAATCACTCCCATCACCCTGCTCTCTGGCCACACTCTGAGCTCACCCAGCTTGTGACTGACCGTTTCTGTCTCTGGCACATAGCCCCGTTTGGGGTCTCCAAACCCAGCAGATTCATGCTGCTCTGCTCTTTGGTGGAGGAAGGTGGGTCTCCCCAGATCTGCCACTTGTGGGATCCCTGCTCAAAGAGCAGTGGCCCAACTGTGCCGTGGATCACAGTTTAAGGTAATTCCAAGCTGAGAGCTCACTCCCTGGCTTTGTCTTTGTAGTCGGCTTTCCTGCCATGATACCTGTAAGCTCTGCTACACTCAGACACCCCCGACCCTTCTGTGACTCTGCAGTAGCTGAGTCCACACTGTCCCTACAAGGGCTCCATCCCCACTTAGCCTCTGGAGCGATGTCCTTCAGTGGAGCAGATTTCTAAAAGTTTAGATTTTGTGCTCTGTTGTTGATCCACCACTTGCTGGGAGCCAGCTCCTCCCACCATGGTCTAGCTTCCTGTTGCTACAGATTCACTTCTCCATAAGTCCTACCTTTCAGAAAGTGGTCGAATTTCTGTTTCTAGAATTTCTGCTCTTCTTCTTTTTGATCTCCTCTTGGGTTTGTAGGTGATTGGAATGATTTGAAGACTATCTAGCTGAACCCCTGTGACCTGATATCATCTCAGTCTGCTACTCCTCTGCCATCTTGACTCTCGACCCATTTATTATTTTTAAATAGATTTTCTAAACTGCCACTTTAACTGCAAATATGGTGAATAGCAGTAGATATAACCTTCATGAAACAAACACTGTGGAATTCTCCACAATGTGAAAACCATGGCAAATATGAAACAAATGACTTCAGGCCTTGAAACTAATCATATTGTAAATGTACTAGGCTTTTGAGGAAAAAAATATCATTATATAAACTTCTAGCCCAGGACATATTAAGAATCCAGGCTCACCTAATGAAGGTGTCTCTTTACAAGTTAGACCAGTTTAATAATTTTATCAGTGTTCAATATAGCAATTTATATATAAAACATGATTTGATTATGTTTTCTCATGAGAAGACTAGTTTAATGTGAATGGTATGAGCTTCCTAAACTTCCTGCTTTGGCTTACTAACCAAATAAGCTAACATTGCAAATACATAATACTTAAGATTATAAAAATGTAAATTTGTCTTCATATCTCTGAGGACATTTTTATAGCAATAATTATATTTGTTATAAGTCTTTGAACTTATGTTTGAACATCATTTCCAAGATCTGTAGGCAACTTAAAACCTTGGAATTAAAATTTTTCATTAATCAGTAGATGATCATTGGATATACAGATAATTTATAAGTATTGATACTAAAACCTTAATTGTTAAACATAATTTCAAGTTCATATCCTTTTGTATATGATTTTGATACACCAAAAAGTGGCTATATCTTTGTGATCTTCATGTTAATGAACATTTTATTTTTGCCCATTTTGAAGGTGTGAAAGGTATGTATAGCTGGAGAAAGTTTTGTTACCAGTATTCATGAATTTTGTAGACTGATAAAATCTTTAAATATGATACATTTCTCAGATTTCTATCTTTTAGTTTGCTTTGCAAAATAGAAGTTATTTTAGTTAGAAGTTATAATTAATATGGGTGCTTGAGACTATAGTGGAAGCCACAGCGAGAGAGAAATACAGTCATGGAAGTACTTCTGTTTTTCAAGAAAAAAAAAAGTGATTTATCCTAAATTAAATGTCACTTTGTTCCAGAATATAAGAGAAAATAGTGAGGGATAAAATCTGAGGGTGTATAGCAAGTTGTAGAGAATTTAAGGCAATAGAATTTCATTCGACTTGAATTATAATAACTAAGTCTGAAAAGAAGCTATGTAACATATTAAAATTTTGGCAAAGTTTTTCATGTTTTGAAGAATTTATTCATTATAATTTAAGGAATAAAAAGGAGCTTGTGAAGTTTTTACTGCCAAATATCATCTTAATGAAAAACATTCTAGTTTTCTTCTAGTTAAAATGATAAATTAGTCTAAGAACTTCTAATAAGGGGTAGTAAATTATTATTCTGCACCCTCTGTGAAATCTATTCAGATAGTGGAGACTTCATATCTCATTAGAATAATTTTTTCTACTTTGTACTTTCATGATGTCCTTCCTTTTTTTTAAAAAGCAAAAATACAGAGCAAAGTTTTCTCACTTGTGAAAGAGCTAAAATTTCTTAAAAGCATGTTATCTTGTTGAATATGTTTTAAGGTACTTTATTGAGACTTTGATTATAGAGATAACTGAGTATTAGTTTCAGAATCTATGATGGTATCTTCACGAGGTGATAAAATCTCCTCTAATAATTCTTTCAATTTTACTTACCCAAATTCAGACCCCAAAATCAGAAAAATAAAATCAGCATGTCTTTGGCAGCTAAAATTACCTTTGAGAAAATCAGGGGTCCATGGAAAATTTAAAAGTTTTATTATTTTACCATATAAAGAAGAATGGTCGAAATAATTAGGAGTGTTTGGTATGTTCCATATTTCACAATTAGTTTGATGCTATTTTAAGAACTACATGAGAATAATTGTCAAATCAGAAGACTTGCTCCATCTTCCCTTGTTAAGTTTGTATAGATAAAATATTAATATAAAAATTTCAGAAATTGTACATTTTGTGAGAAGACCCTTGAGATTTATCATTAATTTTATTCTCAGGAAAAGCATAGATCAAACCTTTACAAAAATAGTTTTGTACTGTGCCCCATTAAAAAATATTATTTACCTCCATCCTGATACTATTGGTCACTGTAATTAGTCGACCCTTATCATCCAACTTCATTATTAAGTAAATTTCAGCTTCTGATAGGTATTTGCCTGAAGGTTCTACTATAAGCTACTAGTTAGTAAAATGTATTTCAACAAAGAAGAACAGTTTCAGAGCCTCATGGGGTGGACCATACCAGGTATTCTGTGGATACTTGAAAGAATAGACAGTTGGATATATTCTTCTGAGCTTTCAATGCTTAGACAACTTTCAGAGTTTTTCAATGGACCACATGAGGAATTTCAGGACTCTTTCTAGTCCTAAAGCAGATATACATGAGGAAGGCAGACTCTTTGGTCCAAGGTCCAGTGGAACAAGAATGAATTACTTGGGACTAAATAAACTGATATGGAAAGTTAAATTGTGATTAATGGAAATGTCATTAACATTATTTTTTCCATTCCATTTTTAATGGATATATGAGCAGTTTCTTTCTTTTTGTTCATAAATTATCACTAGCTCTCAATTTAGTAAACTCTTTTTTTTTTTAGTTGTAAATATTTTAATGGTATCTGATTTTTATTGACCCTCAAAATTTGGAAATATTTTATTTCATGTTCAACACTATATTAACTTCAATAATAAAAAAATTTGCATAGGTTCAGTAAATGTCTGTCTTCCTTTTTACTAGAATAATATTGAGCAAATTGATTATGCAACTGAGTCCATACATGTAGTGTCATCTCTGAGAATAAACGTCATTCTATCAGTCATGACATACCCACCTTTCATAAACAAGGTTTGGTTTTATATAAAAAGACTGTTATCTGCCATGTGTTCCTCCTCAAAAATGTCATCTGATAAAAGACTCTAATAAAACAAGAAATGAACCACATCTGAAAGTAAAATAAGAAAAGATGAAGAGAGAAAACAGTGAGAACCAATTTAAATTATCCATTATCTACAAAATGATTGGTTGTCTGGAAACATGTAAGAGCTTAAATCAGGTCTCCTGCAATTGGAGGAACCCTACAAGGAAAATTCAAATAATAGTATTGAGCAAAATGTACTATAATTTAGCAAACTATCTCAATAAAAGCAAGAATTGGGTTAGAGGGGGCAGAGTAAAAGCATTTCAAATGTCTCATGGGGCAAGGGGAGGGCACAGGAAGTAGTATAGAAGTATCTTCTTATTCAGCTAGAGAACATGTTTGTGGGGATAATGTTTGGTATCAGATTTCAAATATCAGTAGAGACAAATGCACTTGATTATGAGAGCAGGTAAATGGAAAGTCTCTCGATAAGGAAAAAGTGGAATGAGTAGTAATTAGATTTTATCAGGAAAAATGAGAAAAGGAAGTAACATCAATGAAAAATTAGTAATAAGTATATAAGAAAGTTGGAAGAGATAAGATAAAAATATCAGCTATTTGACTTAAGTATAAATGCACTGTATTCTATCACTAAAAGAGAGACTATCAGATTGAATTAAAACCCAAAACGTGGCCACATGACTCTTAGAAGACATATCCTTAAGGAAAATGAGTGTTGAACATAAAGAACAAACAAAGACTACCAGGCAAATGCAAAGAAAAAGGAGCAGAACTGGAATATTAACAACAAAAGAGGTGGAATTTTTAAATTTTTTTTATAAAATGTTTTAAAAATATTTTACTTATTTATTTGACAGACAGAGATCACAAGTAGGCAGAGAGGCAGGCAGAGAGAGAGGAGGAAGCAGGCTCCCCGCTGAGAAGAGAGCCAGATGCGGGGTTAGGTTCCAGGACCCTGGGATCATGACCTGAACCAAAGGCAGAGGTTTTAACCCACTGAGCCACCCAGGTGCCCCAGGAGGTGGAATTTAATGTTAAAGGTGCTAAACCTAAAAGCAGGAAAATGCTCTGATAAAAGGCACAGTTTATGTGGAAGGCATAGCTCTTAAAAACTTCTTTGCAGCAAGTAAATCTATTGGAAATTTGAGAAGATTAAAGACCCAAACACCGTTTGCGTGACAGACTTCAATACACCTATTACAGAAATAAGAACACAGATAATTCAAGTATACACTTAATAAGCATGCCTAGTTCGGAGAAAATATTTTTCATCTATGGAACAATAACAAAAATTGATCATGTATTTGGCTACAAAAAATATTTAAAAATTCAAAAAAGCAAAGAATAATAGATATCCTTGAAGTTATATTGTCTGATGGTAATCCTATAAAATTAAAAAGAATTTGAAGTTCTACAAAAAAATTTTAACAAGGTCTACATAAAAACTCATATTGATAGATCATCCTGTATCCAAAAGAAAATCAAAAGGACAACCATGGCTAATGCAAATGCAGTATCCTATTCTAAAATAAAAGTTATAACCATTGTGTAAGAGAGGGAGAGGTTGACATGCTTTTCCCTTTTTCATACATATGAAATAGTTTTAAAATTTGAAGTTCATGAGTAATAGAGATTCTATAACCCATGAGGGTAATACTCTGTACCCCCTATTTTCCCCTCTTAGCTGAGGTATTCAAGAAAAATTGTGTTCATCTTGGTGATGGCATGCTTGCTACAGTCTGAAAGTTAATAGGCACTTTATTTTTTCACTGAGTGATGAATAGATTGAACCAATGAATGAAATAATGACTCATTACACTAAAATATTAGACAGGACTCTGCGTTGAGAAATCTGTATTTTTTTTTTTTAAGATTTTATTTATTTATTTGACAGAGATCACAAGTAGGCAGAGAGGCAGGCAGAGAGAGGAGGAAGCAGGCTCCCTGCCGAGCAGAGCCCTACTCGGGGCTCCATCCCAGAATCCTGGGACCATGACCTGAGCCGAAGGCAGAGGCTCTTAACCCACTGAGCCACCCAGGTGCCCCGAGAAATCTGTATTTTTTTTTTAATTTTTATTTTTTATAAACATATATTTTTATCCCCAGGGGAGAAATCTGTATTTTTAAAGGAGATTAGTATATGTCACAAAGTGGAGAAAGGGCAGTGGTAGAATATTTTGAAACACTTCTGTGGAAGGACTACTTGTAAATCCTCTAATTCCAGCAGGCTTGCAAATACCTAACCTTCCTATACTCTGATGTTTTTTATATTTTGGAGCTCTAGAATACTTGTCAGGCTTCTGCAGGTGTCTTCAAAGTATTCATCAGCTGTTTCTATCCCCATGACTTGCAGAGGTGTGGGAGGTGTGAGGAGAACCAGTGGCCCCTTCCCAGTCTTGACAAGAAAATCACCAGTTGCTTACAGAGAAACCTCCAGGTTCATGCACCTTTGCTTCTGGGAACCCAAACCTGATACAACCACACAGAACTTTATTATTTGGCTGTGTTCATGAACATCATTCTCCTGTTTGATCAAACTCAATAGAAAGAATTTTAAGAATTCAGGAAACTCTTGCCCAGGAAGATAAAATTGCAAATAACTTTGTTTTTTTCAGGGACGTTCCCCAAATCCATTAGTCTGAGCACTAGACTACTCAATTTACCCTCATCACTATATTATACCATATATATATATACACCCATATATATATATTTTCATGATGATAGATAACATCAAATGACTTTATTCTCCAAGATTCACTCTGAAACCCTTACTTTGGTGTGTTCACCAATCCTAAACTTTTATGTCAAAAACTTGACTTATCCTAATCAAGTTCCCCTCCGTCTACCTGTATTAAAAAACCTGCCTAAATCAGTACCCTAAAGCCTCATTGTATGGTCTATCTTTTCTCTCCTCCCTCTGAAGTGCTACTAAAAATGTTTCAAAGATGTGATCTCCTGCATTGCGTTAAGCAATACACTCAATGTTGTTCTTTCAACAGGTTGTTCTGGAGACGTTTTCAGGAAGTCAGTATCTAACAATCTAGAAGTAGGAAATTGTCCCACAATTAATGAAACAATTTCAGACAACTGAGGGTCTGATTGACTTACTCACGTTATTCGAACAAATGGCTTACTTTCTGCAAAGAACTTTTCGGTTTAATTATGTGACACTGGTGTGCGGGAGCCCACTTGTACTGGCTCTTGCCGACTTGCAGAGTCAATTTTCAAAAAACAAAGTATTTGCAAGCTGTTCATTAAATTATTGCTAGCTTTAAATGAGCCATGAGAGAAGTATTTACAGCAAATACTACAAATTAGAGAAGGGTAGACCAGCATACCACTGGTTTATTGCTGGTTTCTTTTCATGAAGGGTCCTTTGCTTATTTGGGGAGATAGGATGAGAAACATCCCCTCTTAGAGATAAAACATTTAAAGCCTCACTATTATCAGGAATATATTCATATTTTTCCATTTCAAAAAATTACTGTGGAGAATGATACATGTACCAGTAGAAGAATTTATTAAGTCTCACAGCTTTGATATCTTCCTAATTCTGTCACTTTTACTCTACAATTGATCAAATTTTAATAGGGGAACTGAATGCCTAAAAAGTTCTACATGTAGGAGTTTTAAGTTATTTAATATATTGCAGAAAATCAACTTTGAAGGGCAAGTCTATAAAGGAACACCCATGTGAGGAAAGCACAACCAGTCCCAATGCAGGGGCTGACTTCCTTCACTGTCCAAGGTCTTCAGCACAGCTTCTGGAGTCATCCCCCCATGCTCCTAACTTCTGAGATGTTAGAAGAGGATCTGCTCTGTAAAATAGGCTGGAACTTTAAAAGAAATAACTTTTACTAATAACATCGATTAGAAAAGCAAAAATAAAGTTAAAAAAAATCAGAAAATGATGGTGACGCATTATGCATAATGCTTAGCAGAAAAGCAAAATCATCCTTGCTTTCTTCCTCACCTTCCTGTACATTTGTTCTCTGATTGGAGGAAAGGGCTGCAGTGAGGGTTGGCCGGAGTTTCTCTCATTGATAGAATGCTGGACGGTAAATAAATGGATAGGTGAGACTTGCACATATTTTATTATTTATTATTGCACATATTTATTTCCTGGACTATATTTATCCCTTCTCTGGGAACACACTGACTCAAAGTATATGTGACAATACAGCCAGGAGAGCCGTGTAATGCCGTCTGTCTGTCTGTCTTTCTTATTTTCTTTTTGTTCGAGGGTGTGAGTTATTAGAATGAGATCAGCCCTGGGGGAATTTGATTGATAAAGCACTTAATATTCAAATGTAGTTATTGTGCCGATAACTCTCCTTGAGCTTGGCAGCAGAATAAAGCAACTGCACCTTCACAGTGCAAGTGAACAAAAACCAAATAAACCTCAGAGATCCCCGGGTGAGTGCTTGTTTGTAATGCTTTTCTCCTTTACATGGACCTTTGGTTTCCTAACTAAGAGTCAAGCAGAGAGATAAGAAAGTAGGATATTGGGGCGCCTGGGTAGCTCAGTGGGTTAGAGCCTCTGCCCTTGGCTCAGGCCATGATCCTAGGGTCCTGGGATTGAGCCCCTCATTGGGCTCTCTGCTCAGCAGGGAGCCTGCTTCCCCCTCTCTCTCTGCCTGCCTCTCTGCCTACTTGTGATCTCTTTCTCTCTGCCAAATAAATAAATAAAATCTTTTAAACAAACAAACAAATAAATAAATAAATAAATTTATACAAATAAATACCCAAACGTTCTACTTTTTTTTTTTTTTAAGATTTTATTTATTTATTTGACTGACAGAGATCACAAGTAGGCAGAGATGCAGGCAGAGAGAGTGAGAGAGAGAGAGAGAGAGAGAAGCAGGTTCCCTGCTGAGCAGAGAGTCCGATGCGGGACTTGATCCCAGGACCCTGAGATCATGACCTGAGCTGAAGGCAGAGTCTTAATACACTGTGCCATCCAGGTGTCCCATATTTGTATAAATTTATAAAATCACAGAACACGAAGGGACCTTTGGGTAAATAACACTAGTCTCTGAAATTATGTAAAAAGGAGCGAAGGTCAAAGTTATATCCTTAATATCACATAGTTAGTAGCAAAATTAGAACCAGAGAGAGCAAGTGAGTTTCATATTACTAAAAAATATGGATTCAAAGTTATACTGGTTTTGGCAGTAATGACTGATGTGATGTTGGGTTTATAAATATATAGATTTTAAAGCTTTCCCATTTTTCTCTTCCTAACTCTCTCTCTGCCTCTCCCCCCCCCCCCCCCTTTTTTCTATTCCTTCCATCATCCTTAAAATAGGTGCAAGTTTTCCAAAGATGACAATACAACCTTTAGAGATTGAACAAAGTAACTTCAGATTTCCCTCCTTTATTGTTCCAGGGTCATTGGCGAGCAGTTTGACAATCCATGTTAGAGTCCAGCATGAATGTCCATATGTAGAAATCCATCTAAGTCTCAAATAAAGATAATGGAAGAGGGGCACCTGGGTGGCTCAGTGGGTTAAGCCGCTGCCTTCGGCTCAGGTCATGGTCTCAGGGTCCTGGGATCGAGTCCCGCATCGGGCTCTCTGCTCAGCGGGGAGCCTGCTTCCTCCTCTCTCTCTCTCTCTGCCTGCCTCTCCATCTACTTGTGATTTCTCTCTGTCAAATAAATAAATAAAATCTTTAAAAAAAAAAAAAAAAAAAAAAGATAATGGAAGAGTGGGAAATGACAGATTTTCCAAACTGGCTTCCAACAGGTAAGACCCACCATATACTACCGATTTTTCAATGAGTCTGGGAAGACATAGCCTGCTGATTTAATTTACTATTCTCCAACCGGTGGTCCGAAGATGTATTTAGCCATATTTGTCCTATGGGTAAACTCCGTATGGAAAATTACTTTTGGAATTAGCCACATTACCTCTTTCTGGTCACTAGAGCATCGTTCAGTCAATTGCTTCTTTAGTGCTCCTTAGTGGCCAGAATGAATTAATGAAGTTACTACTGCCCTGTGAGAATCTGGCAGTTACTTGTGAAAAAAGAAGGCCTTCCATATTGCGAGCATTCCTGAACAGTAATTCTGTTTTTTGGTCTATTCATCCATTCAGCAAATACTTGTTGAGTGCCTACCGTAGGTAGGCTCTCTTAGGCACTGGGGAGATAAGTCCAACAAAAGCAGTTCCTGATGCCAAAAAATAAGTCTAGCAAGGAAGTGGCAGGTGACAATTAAATATAGTGTGATATTGCCTCATTGCACATGCCCAAGGGTTACCTAAGCTGGCCAAGCTGCAGTGGTGGCAGTGGCTGTGGGTGACAGAGGCAAAAATGATGCCGGTGGTCACCGTGCTGGGCAGTGGTGTTTAGGATGCAGCGGGGAATCACAGAAAGCTTCTGGAAGAAGTAAGTGCTGTGCTGAGCTCTAAAGGATAGAGAGGAATTAACCAAATGAGGGAGGAATATGTTTCCATATTCTTGCCCCTGAGTGCCTCAAACATGGATACAATGCATTTTAGCTCCAAAGTCCAACTCAGCTGGCATGAGAACAATTCCAAATTCTCATCATAAAGCTCAGCCTGGCCTTCCCAGTGTGTGGTGTACCTCTCACGCATGCATCATCACAACTTGCTGCACATTTGTAACCTATGCCATCAGAGAATGTATTACCGGCCATGATTTTTGGCCCCGTGTCAGTGCTTGATTCAAGGCAATACCTTCTCCATCGCCTTTGCTCTAGCGAGAAGTATGCCATGCATCATCGGACAGCCTGGTAACATTGACACTTTTATGTATCCCTGAGATATAATTTCTGTAGCTGAAAGGCCAAAAAGTTTGTAGAGCAGGATTTTGGAGAAATAAGCAAAATGAAGACAACCTGTTAAATTCTTTAGTGTTGATGCACTTTACAAAAAAATGGCATTCCGGGGACTAAGGTCACTGAGGTGAGAAAAATGATGTATGAGGCTGTCACATAAATCTCATCTGTGTCCTTTGATTTTTAACCTGCTCCAGGTCCGTAGGGATTTAAAGTACCTGGCCAACAGGAATGGGGCAGGCAAGATAGTCCTCAAGGAATCCTCAGAAGAAATGTAAATTATTTTATATCTCTCTTGCTATAGGGACCAAGACCAAGAACTCAAGAGGTCACTCTTGATACCCCAGTCCATACTGGACTTTGCTCACCATGTCCACACATCCACATCTGATCTATTGACAGTGTTTCCCTTTTAGTTCTCACCAACATGTTCTCTGTTTCACTAACAAATATAATTGCCTTCAACAACCTTCCGAGGCATCAAAAACTAAATATAGATATTCATCTATAGATTTATATGCATATATATGTATATCTAAGAGATCTACAGATAGATGTCTTCCATAAAATTGATTGGTGGTAGAAAACACTACCTATTTTTAGTACTGATGTGAATTGAAATGATGAATTATCAAGCAGGTAGTGGTTGAGGCTTTCTAATATTGGCTGCTATCATTTAGTAAGTGCCTGCTCTGCGTCAGGCATTCTACCAATTTGTTGTCATAAATGAAAGGAGAATTTCATGCTTATAACACCCTTATCAGGTGGGTATTATCTTTCCACCTACATGTTCACATAGTGAAGGGATTTTCAAAGATCACATACCGCAAAGTAGGAAAAGCAGAATTTGAGTTCCGAGCCAATGTTTTTTTTGTCACATCTAAGAGATTTCAATCTCTCATAGATGGACCTGACTAGAAATTTTCTAATTGGCTTTCCCAGCATGTGGATGCTCTCTAAATGTGAAACAGGTAAATTGGGTCTTCTTAAGACATTGAGATATATGGCTTTAGAATGGAAAGTTTGAAAAGAGTAATTCAGGAGACTTTGTAGTAGAGAGGAGAAAAATTTCACGGGGCAAGGGAACTTGAACCCAAACCTTAAAGAAGAAGGGGGAGGGGGGAGGTATTTTAGGAGAAGGGATATTAGCGTTAAGCTATGTCACTGTTGAGACACACAGAGAGAGTGAGGAGAATGTGATTTTTCTGTGTGATGCAAGGTCTAGGATCTGGGCAACGTCGGGATGGAAATCAGGGCTGGGGAGTGATTTAGTACTTAGTAACTTAGTACTTAGTGAGTTAGTACTTAGTAACTTTCTCACTTACTTAGTAAGTGAGAAGGGCGTTGGAGGCTGAGGATATACTTGACCTCTGTAGGGGATAAGAAGTAGAAAAAACTATTTTTCTCACTTGAAAAAGACAAGGAATAAGAGAACTTCCTTTTGTGATTGAACATTCCTAAATCTATATATGCAAAAATACCAACAATGATCAGTGCCTTTAGCAGGCAAAACTCCATGACCTTCATCAGAGGACTGATACATGAATAATTTTATAACCATTACCCACACTGACCCTTTGTCTTTAGTAAAGCATCTGCTGCCCCAAGATTCTTCAACCCCCAAATCCTTCCAAGGCCTGAAATTAAGAAACGAAAATGCAACAGGTCTGACATTGGTATGGTCTCTATGGGAAATGGTAAATCAGCCAATGATTTCCAAGACTTTTGAATGTTTCTAGTTAAATTTTTACTTTAAGTTTCATTTGGAAACCATGTATTTTTTTTTTTCCACTTCAAAAAAAATTTTTGCTTATTTTTTAAAATTTCTTTTCAGTATTTGAGAGTTTACTGGGAAATGATGTATTTGTATTTGAATTTCAAGTATGGAACAAGAATGGCTTGCTGCAGTGTGGCATTTTGAAGATTGGTAAGTGTGGGGAGAAGGAGCAAAATTGATGGCACAAGACCTAGGTTGTTCAGTGTATGCCAAAGTGTTCCCTAGTGTCACATGCTCCTGCGGGAAACTGTCAACTCAACAGAAAGCAGCAAGGCCAATATTCCACTGATATGTTATGGTTCTACGTTATCAGTTAGCACTGAATTCTGACTGGGTAGGTAACTAGCCAACTAGGCAGGAGATTTTGATTATCCACTCTGGAAACAGGGCCAACTATCTTATTTGTGGGCTCAGTGGAAAACAGAAATGTGGGCCCCTTTGTTCAAAAAGCTGGAAAAAAGTACTGTTAAACATGTTAAGATACAAAGATTTCTCTTTTCTTCTGTAGTCTCTTGGCTTGAGGCATTTTATTTTTTTTTACTTACTATTTAATGTCATTCTACATTTAGTATTTAAATGTAGAAATTTAATATATAATTTAATATATAAATGAAATTTAATGTAAAAATTTAATTTCATACTTAATTTAGAAATAAAGTTTATTATATTCATTTTATATGAAAATTTTAATATTTAATATATAATTTAATGTATAAATAAAATTGTTTAAAATTTCAAAGTGGCTGATTGGAGGTCATTAAGTCCAAGGGGAGGCTTATTTGAGTCCGGAGCTCTGCATACAGGTAATAATATGCCCATGAAGCTAGCTATACCTAGAAAGCAGTAGTCTAGAAAGAAATCCCCTAACAGGAGATGGCTGCCATGGTACTAGGTTATCGTGCTGGGGGTGGGGGGCATGCAATAGGCAAGGGGTGTTTTGATGTCAGTGAGGAATCATATATCATGGTCTTTCCTAGGATCATGGAGGAGGAATCCAGGAGGAGACTGTGGGCTGGAGACTTATACCATTAGGTAAATCCCCAAGTAGGTAAACTGATCCTGTCTATAAGTTACTAATGTGTGAATTCATGTCACTCTAGGACGAAGTCTATTGGGTGAGGGGAAGAATTTCAAACTTTACCTTCTTCCCTGGGTGGTCAGTATTTTTACTCAATAATTTGGGAAGTCAAGTTAACGATGAAATTGGAGCTGTGAGGGAGAGGGTATCCATTGAATGATAAAAACAGATTAAAAAAGCCTTGGCTTATCAATTCAACCTTCCCAGTCTAAGAGGGGTAGCTCAACATGGAGAAAACTCATGAAAGCAAAGCACAAGAATAGGATGTTGAAAATGTGGATTCATAGTTGCATGTGTAAAAAAGACCTAGAAGCTTTATTGTAGTTACAGTAAATGCGATGTGAGTCAGCAGCATGAGGGAGCTGGAATAAAACAGCTAATCTGCTATTGAGCAACATAAATAGAAGTATAATGTCTGGGACAAAGATGGTGATAATGAACCTCAACTCTGACTCTTCAGACCACACCTGTGGTTTTGTTTTTAGTTCTGTGCATTCTCTTTTGAAAGTGACATAAACAAACAAGACTATGATGATTGGAATGGAGTAGGAGGAGGGTAGGGACTCAAAACAATGTAATCTAAACAGCAGAGGAAAAATGGGGCTGTTTTTCAGAAAGGAAAACTTAGTAAAAAGGAGAAGAGGTAAAGTAAAGGTGTTTGTGAACATTTGAATAGCTTTCATGCAGAAGAGGCATTAGACCAATTAATTTAACTGAAGGGTGAAACTAGAGACAGCGATGACTTCCAGAAAGGACAGGTTTCAGTTCAATGTTGGAAGGAACTCAGTGAATTATATATATATATATATATATATATATGGCATATATATATAGAGAAAGCATATTTATTTATTTATTTATTTATTTAAGATTTATTTATTTATTTGAGAGAGGCATGGAGAGGAGCAGGAGGAGGAGGAGAAAGAGAATCTTAGCAAACTCTGCACTGAGCTTGGAGCCCAATGCAGGGCTTGATGCCATGACCCAGAGATCATGACCTGAGCAGAATCCAAGTATAGGCCACCCAGGCACTTAAAAAAAAAAAAAAAAAAAAAAAGACATAAGCTACTTTGGGAAGTAATGCATTTCCTGTAGCTGAAGCATGGATGTGGTGTTAAGTTGTGAAGTCAGACAATGGGGGGGTCAGATTCAGGCATTGGTATTTACTAGAATAATTTAGTAAATTGCTTAATGTCTTCTAGTTTCAGTTGCTGATGGAGGAGATCTAACTTTACTAGGAAGTGTGTTTGGAATATTAGAGAAAATCTATGTAAATCTCTTGACATATCCTCAAATGTTGTGCTCAAAAAATATTGAATGTGCATTACAGGGGGTATGTATCATTTGACCCATGTACACAAACATATTTTTGATTGGTGGAGAAGCTTATGTTGACCTAGATCTCAAGATATCCATCTGAAAGCCTTTCAAAAGTAAGAACTTAACGTTGTTCTTACCAAAGATTTCCCTTAACTTTCTTATATTGTGAAAGATAAGATCACAAGAATTTACCCATGTATAATATTCTTGGAATTTTTCCAAGTGAATCATCAGTTTTTACATGGGGGTTTTAAATACAGCATTGCAGGGGTAACTGGGTGGCTTAGTCAGTTAAGTTACTGCCTTCAGCTTAGGTCATGATCCCAGAGTTCTGGGATGGAGCCCTGCATCAGGCTCCCTGTTCAGTGAGGAGCCTGCATCTCCCTCTCCTTCTGCTGCTCCTTCTGCTTCTGCTCTCGCCATCAAATAAATACATAAATAAAAATCTTAAAAAACAATGACATTGTAAATTTTGATAGTCAAAACAAAAAAATTGAAAACTAAGTTGAGTTTAATCTACTACAAGCCTAGAAAAAAATCTGAATTTTCATCTTTTCCTATGAGCCTCCATTGTCCAAAGCATCTTTTATTTTTTTTAAATATTTTATTTATTTATTTGACAGAGATCACAAGTAGGCAGAGAGGCAGGCAGAGAGAGAGGGGGTAAGCAGGCTCCCTGCTGAGCAGAGAGCCCTATGTGGGGCTCAATCCCAGGACCCTGGGATCATGACCTGGGCCGAAGGCAGAGGCTTTAACCCACTGAGTTACCCAGATGCCCCTCCAAAGCATCTTTTAAAAATCAAGGTGTTTTCTGGACTAGAGTGGATATCTTCTCTGAAGGATTATAGAAATCAATATTCTCACACCCAGTCAAGAGGAATAAGATAAATTCCATTTTATAGCTGGAAAAACTGAGATTATGCCAGCAGTAAAATTTATCGAACGCCTCACATATGTTGAGTGCTGGGTCAGGTGCTTTGTTTTGTTTCCTACAGTCCTAGCAACAACCCCAATGGAAGTAAGTATTATTATCATCAGTCATGGGCGAGGCACCAAAGTTGGAGGACAGAAATTTCTGTAAGAACACAGATTGTGCCTCTCTTACGATTGCACTCACCTGGGGCCCACTATAGTGTCTGGCATATTAGGGACACAAATATTTGGGGCACCTGGGTGGCTCAGTAGGTTAAGCATCTGCCTTTGGCTCAGGTCATGATCCCACAGTCCTGGGATGGAGCCGGCATCAGGCTCCTTGCTTAGTGGGGAGTCTGCTTCTCCCTCTTCTGTGCCTGCCACTCCCTCTGCTTGTGCTCTCTCTCTTTCTCTTTCTGCCAAGTAATAAAATCTTTTTAAAAATTAGAAAAAGAAACATTGTTGAATTAATGGATGAATGAACAAATGAGAATGTGGGATCTCGGAAAGAACAAGCGCACTGACTGAGTTCATAAATTATGGCAAGGGGTGAAGAGCGACTCATTCAGGTCCCTGACTCACTTCTCAGCACTGCATCAGGTGTGCCGATGATAATACACAATTTTTATACCGAAAATTGATTTAATGACTGGTAACTGACATTGGGTATACCTGAGATACCTTATTTTTACAGATTTTTGTCTTCCACAGGTATATTATTTCGTATTTGCATTTTAGGAAGCTTGTTTCCTACAACTTAATTCCCCTATTTTTACTGTCTCAGATACTATTTTTGGTATCTTTCTCTGATTATGAAAACAACGCATGGGGGACTGAATCAAATTATGTAGACTTGGCTTTGAATCCCGACTCTACCATAGGCAGCTAAGTGATCTTAGGCAAGCTACTTATGGAGATAATACTTCCTACATAGGTTCTTTTTTTCTCTTTTTCTTTTTTTTTTTCAATTTGGTCAGAAGTAAAAGATAATATGCACAATTTTCTTGGCATAGTGTCTTGCACATTATAAATATTCAACACATATTAAACCAGTAATGCTGAAACACTAATAATATATGCTTATTGCAAAAATCTTGGAAAACAATAATATTGAAAAGAAAATAATGAAACAGTCATAATCACATCCTCAGAGATTACTGCAGTTAGTAATTTGTTGTGTTTTCCTCTACAAATGTTGTGTGCATTTTTGGATAGTTGAGATAGCAAGGCATATATAATTTCATGAATGGCTCTTTTTGTTTTTACCTCAGCAGGAGACTAATTTGATTAAGAGATAAAAGCTGAAAAAAAGTCAGGAGTGCCTTCCACACTAGAGCATTCTGATGTTATGTTCACAGACCCTAAATGCACACTTCTTTGTGTTTTAAATTACTTTTCTGCTCAAGGAGTGATGAAGTTGAAGTGTTGCTCCCTGGGATATCTGGAAGGCAGTAATTATTCTGCTCTCTAATTGAACAATAAATGTCCGGTTTTACTCTGTGCTTTTTCCAGGCCTGTGCTAATCAGGATGCTGGATCTTGGAGCTTTAAGATAATTAGTGATGGACATTTTGCTCTGGTTGTTAAATAGCCTTCTCTTTCCTTTGCAATGCTTTCTCATTAGTAACCAAAAGAGAAATTGCATCAGAAAAGCTGAAGATACATTTATATGGTTCAAATGCCACGACCGATTTGAGAATTACTCAAGAACCTGCGGGTGTTTGGAAACACTTGGAAACCAGGTGTGCTTGTAAAGATGACAGAAGGATCGTCTCTAACAAGGGACACACTCATGTGAGGGGCTGATGTGAAATGTCACCTGGCGGCTTTCTTCCTGGCTGTCTGTTTCTCAGAGTGATTGAAACAGGACTCAGCTAAGGTCAGGGACTGTGAGGGGTTGATGAACTGCTGCTTTTGGATCTCACCTCATCTGAGGTGAAGGCACTGTCTTGTCAAAATTACTCTTATTATTCTCAGAAGAGAGAGGGAGAGAGATCCGAGGCAGTCACTGAATTCTCAGAGCACAAATACTATGGACCAGCTTAGAACCAGAGCACAAATACTATGGACCAGAGCACAAATACTATGGACCAGCTTTGTGCTCTGAATTCTCAGAGCACAAATACTATAACCAGCTTAGAAAAAAATCAGAAACAGATGGAAGTAAGAAGCTGTATTCCTGGTTGGAGTAGATTGTTTAAATTATCATCATCACCATCACCATTTAGCATGTATGAATGAGTGGGAAAAGAGGGACACTTGATTTTCCTGTCAAGCTGGTAGATGGAGTAGCACGTAATGGGTTGAGTTGTGTCTCCAAAAAGATATGCTTGAATCCGTACCCCAGATATCTGTGAATGTGATCTTATCTGGAAGTAGGGTCATTGAAGATGTAATCAAGTTACGATGAGGTCATGCTAGATGGGGTTGGGGCTAAATCCAATGACTGGTATTCTTATCAGAATGCTATGTGAAGGGCACTTGGGTTGCTCAGTTGGTTGGGCCACACTGCCTTTGGCTTGGGTCATGATCCTGGAGTCCTGGGGTTGAGTCCCACATCAGGCTCCCAGCTCCATGGGGAGTCTGCTTCTCCCTCTGACCTCCCCTCTCATGCTCTCACTCTGTCTCTCTCTCAAATAAGTAAATAAAATCTTTAAAAAAAAAAAAAAGAATGCCATGTGAAGATATAGAGAGACATGTGAGGAAGCACATCATGTGAAGTCAGAGGTAGAGATCTGAGCATTGCAACTACAAGCCAAGGAACACCAAGGATGCCTGGGAGCCATACCCAGAAGCTAGGAAGAGACAAGAAATCATCCCCCCAAAAGACTTCAGAGGAAATGTTGCTCCACTGACACCTTAATTTTGGACATCTAGGCTTCAGAACTGTGAGGAAAATAAGTTTCTATTGTTTGAGGCCACTAAGTTTGTGGTTATTTTTTATGACAGCCCTCACAATCTAATACACAGTATATATAGGGTTGATCTCCGTCTGTACTAAGAGCCCTAGAGCTCTTGTCTATATGCTCAGATTGAGTTTTGTACTTTTTATTCTACATGGCCTACCACAGTAGAAAATGGAGAACCAGGGTTTCTTATTGCTTGGAGGGACATATGAGCACACACATCATCTCAGGGTGGGTTTCCTCAGAAGCAGAACCTGAGATGAGGATTTGTACAAGTCATTTCTTTGAAGATGATCCAAGGAAGTGCTGATGAAGGAGTGGGGGTGTGAGGTAGGTATGGGACAGAAGCAAATACAGGCCAAGTTGTTGATTAGTTTACACTGTGGGGTACTAGGACACATCCCATTGGGGAACTCTGGGGGATAATCTAGAACACACCTTAGACTTTTCCCCCAGGAGAAGGGAGTTGAAGGATAAGTAACTGGCTTTTCACCATGGATGTCCCTTTACTTCTTCCAGGAATTCTGTCCTTGCATATGTCCTTGGGTTCGTGGCTTGCATTTTTAGTTTAGTTTTTACCTCTGTGAGATTCATCTCTCTCTTTTTTTTTTTTTAATTTTATTTATTTGTCAGAGAGAGAGGAGTGAGAGCAAGCACAGGCAGACAGAGAGGCAGGCAGAGGCAGAGGGAGAAGCAGGCTCCCTGCTAAGCAAGGAGCCTGATGTGGGACTCGAGCCCAGGACGCTGGGATCATGACCTGAGCCGAAGGCAGCTGCTTAACCAACTGAGCCACCCAGGCATCCCTGAGATCCACCTCTTAATCTTCATTTTTGAATTCCAAAATCACAATGGGAAGGATTTTTTTTTACAGATCAAAGCAAATCAAATCGTATGTATTCTCTTACTTCTTTCTGTGAGAATACTGAAACCTTATAACCTATCCCTATTTATGCATCACTCTGGAGGAAGCACTCCCCCTAGATGTGCCTCTCCACACACATCCCTGCATGAGAACCCTTCATGCAGCCTTTGTCTACAATGTGGGCAGCTGCGCATAGTACCTGGGAAGGTCAAGAGAATAGATCTTCAAAAGGTAGCTGTGAGGTCAAATTTCCATATATTTTGAGTCTGTGTAAAGCTAGGCAGTGTAATGCTTTTGAGGATTTGAATTTGCAAACACCTTTCTGAGTGGGAAAGCCTATTTAGTTGATCTTTTCAGAAATAAGATTTTCAGCCTTATTTTTAGTGCTGAGTCAGAATGGCTGCTTTAGAAATGTCGTTTTAAGCCTGGAGTTTGACTTGGCAAAAAGAATATATGAGAAAGTTAGAAAAGATTATGTAATTCTTCCTCTAACCAAAGAAATGATGAATGTGTCCAGTAATCAGGTTTTTGGGTTTTTGTTTTTGTTTTTGTTTTTTTGGTAGGTATTCATACAGAAAGCCTCACCCTGCAAGAACATGCTGTCCCCACTCAGAGAACCTTCTGGGTATTGCAAATTTTGCAAAAAATTCAAAGCATGCAGGAGAGAGAAGTTTTACATCACCTCGAACAATAGCGAGTGGCAATGGAACACCTGTCTAATGAACCTGGCTTTCATTCCAGCGGCAGCCATAGCAGCGAAACTTTTCAAGGTGTGATGAATTATTATCCGCCATCTGTTTCACAAAATGTTAATTCTTCTTGAACCAAAATTACAGTCCAGCAAATGAGCTCTTAGCAAAGCAACAAGTCATCATTCATACAAGGCTACAGAGAGAACTTGAGCCGGAAATTATTAGTGCAAATGATTTGCCAGAAACAGAGTAGAATCTTATTAAAGACCAGAGAAAATGGTCAATTAGATAATGAGACACAAAATAAGCAGTTAGTGATGGGAAGAGGGGGAAATAGTATCAACAGACGTTAAACTAGAGGATGTTTCTCATTCTGTTCTATCCTTGAGGAAATAATGACTAACTATACTCTATAAAGATTTCCATGTGGTTCTAGTGCAGAGTGCTTTGTGAATAGTGACCCAGAGTTGTGAAACATAGTTGTCCAGATTTTTCTTTGTTTTGAGATTGTAGGGAGATCATTGTGTAGAGGGCATGTGTCTAAAACCGACTTCCTTCCTAGATGATGGGCAATTGAATTTGAGATGACTAGCACATTTTGGGTATATACCATTTTTAAAAAATAATAAGTATTTGTGTGTAACATAATTCATAAATGTATAGTATCTTTTAGAAATTGTACAAAATCTTTAGCTATTGGCACTGGTTGGGAATACTTTTACTTATAGGTTGTGGAATTAATCTATAGATATATCTTATATAAAAGGTATATACAGAGACCATGTTATATTGAACTATAACAGTTGATTTTAGATGTAATATGTGGTCCACAAAATTCATTTGCAAAAGAGTTCTATTAAATCTCATTTGCTGATGTATTTTAAAATTG
Organism: Mustela nigripes; assembly: GCF_022355385.1. Taxonomy (NCBI): domain Eukaryota; kingdom Metazoa; phylum Chordata; class Mammalia; order Carnivora; family Mustelidae; genus Mustela; species Mustela nigripes. Next base: position 86,114,733 of record NC_081569.1, read on the forward strand.
CAGGTTTTTCAAATTAGGAAAGTTAAGTGGTTATCTTACATCTATTATTCTAAGCTGCTAAGTATAATATACAGTGCATTTAATAGTTTTCCTTCATCCATTTATTTGGCTGTAAATCTTTGGTATTTTAAATAAAATTTGTGTCCTTCCTTTTAAATCTTCCTGAACTCTGCATACCACTTTCTATTATGAATGCATAACAAACATAAAAGGAAATGAAATGGAAAATTGTCTAGGGTCTGGACTGTAATAATTCCTCCCTGAGAATTAGGATTAAGATTCTGAAAACCTTTGGGATGGGATAAGTTTGATTTGAGAAACTAAAGAGTATGTGCTGGAGAATATATGATTGAGTCTCAAGTATAGTTCTAAAAGCCATGATAAATATATACCTTAACCCAAGCCTGTGTCTACTTTATGTATACATTTATGTCTTATATTTATATCCACATATATAGCTATTTATATGACATATTTATAGCCATTCAAACAATATACATCACATTGAATGAATTTTATAAATTATATTTTGTATACCTTAAGTTTAGTGACCCATGAATTCAATATAATTAATTCCAATTTCTTTGATCTTCAGATGACTTCCTAAAATGATGTTTGCTGATGTTGCTTATGATTTTGGTGATAAATGAAGAAAACTTGTATTTTTCTGGGAAGAATTATCCTCTAACTCTTGGATACCCAAGTTCTTAAATTTTCTTCATTCTATTCTGAACTCTAAGTGGTGAGATTTTTTTTCTTGAGAAGGTTTACCTCCTCTCAGGTGTATTTGAATGGCACTGCATGAAGGGCCAAGAACTTAAAAAAAAAATTGTGTGTTTGCTGATCAAATTATAACATATAATTTATGTATAAATTATTAGGGGGAGTTAAAAAGGGTCATAGAGGAAAATAAGTCATTCGTAATTCTATTATCCAAAAATAACCATTTTTACCATTTTGGTATATGCCATTGAAAAACAGTTTAAAAATCTCTAGATGTCATCATTCTAAAATTCAAGCAGTAGTAATTATCTTAAACTGCACTGACTTATGCTCCCGCTAGCTGATGTAAGAGCCCGAGCCTTCTTCTATACCACATCATGTTATTTTGGACATGACCACGAGTGATCCTATGGCTTCTCAAACAAGCACGTCTTCCATACTCCAGGAACACCTGCAAAACAACTTCAGCAGTCTTGATGTCTTTATCTTTTTTTCTAAAATTCCAGTGCATTGTCTTCAGATCCTCTATACGCCACAAAACCTTGAGGTACCAGAATGGACCGAATGTTGTGAGTTTCTCACATTGCAGAGTTGTCATACTGTACTAAATTCCATGTCCCATCTTCTGCTTTCCAGGGCGCCCATGCAGAAATGCTTGGTCCTAATGCCTATTAGAGAATTTACAAAATTTTCTCTCTTTATCAGCATCTGTCATTTTTTAGAGCTCAAACACAAACGTTTGGGATCTGGGGAGCAACACCATGATGTTTTTGGCACCTTTTATTTCTTCCCCTCTGCATCTAGCAGGATGTTTTTCTTTCTGCATAATAATGTGAGCAAATAGATGCCTCGACTGGCCCTACCAGAACAATCAGATATGCTGTCAGACCTAGGCTCAAGCTGAGATTCCCATGATACAGTTGTTTTGGCTAGGACTTTTTTTTTCCTTTGCAGTGGCAGAAAACATCACTCAAATGACCTTAAGTCATTTAAGTAAAAAAAAGGAAAAGTAAAGAAAGAAAAAGAAGTTTCCTCTTTCCAACTCTCAGTTTGCTTTTTTTCAAATAGTTGGCATGATGAACATGGGTTAGACTGAGACACCTCTGCACCAAAACTGGCAAAATAAAAACAAAAAACAAAACAAAACAAAAGATTAACAATTACAGCAAAAGGAGAAAAATTTCCTCAGCATTGGCTCTGACTAAGGTTTCAGTGAAGATTCTGATTGTCCTGGTTTAATGTAATCATCTTTCTAGCCAGAGGATTGATTACTCGGATTGGTTTTAGCCATGTTGGATACTGGGTTACAGCTGTATTGCATGTCTACCTCAAAGCCTGAAGAGGGGTAGAGAGAGAATTAGGCCCATCAGTAATTATCTAGGACTACAAAAAATTAGAATCAGTGTGAAGGATTGGTTTCCAAAAAGATACTAGAGAGACTACCTAAAGATCTACTCTAATATTCAGATTTTGTTGTGATTATAGGATGTGCAGGCAGGGTTTCAGTCAGCTTTATTTATTATTGTATCCTCAGTGTCATGCTACATATTTAAACAATTGTTTTTCACTTGACACGATATCCTGACTATTTTGCCATGTTATGAAAGGTATTTTCCTAACTTGATTTTAGTTGCTCTACAGCATTCTATTATTTAGATATACCATTATTTATTTAACCAATACTTCATGTTGAATATTTATTCTGTCTGAATCTGAAGTGTTGCTTAGACCAAAGGCATCATCCTGTTGCTATATCACCTACCTTGTTCTTTCTAATGTTTCCTTCCCAGCCTTCTTGGAGTTGGGAGAGCTAGGTGAACCAAAGTCAATGACATTAAGCATTATCATTTAGTGTATTATCTAGAGACATTCCCTGTGTTTCTCTTTTACTCATACAATACCCTGACATGAGATGTGTGGGTTTTTTCCCCAACCCAAGAAATTCTCTGACACCAACTGGGTATCCTGCAATTTAATTCAGTTGTGATACTAACAGGGGTAAGTGCACACCCCACAGGTTAAGGGCTCAGTTCCACAAGACTATTCCCAGATCAGAGACCATTTGCAGTAGTAGGTCCCCAGGTTACTCATAACTTAATCCAACTTGGCTACAAATCAGAGATTCCCACCACCCTTTGTCTGAATTAGACCATTTGCTAGAAGAGCTCACCTAAACATATATCCCCAGAACCCTGTATTACTGGCATTTTTTGGGAAATGTTATTAAGTAGCCTTGGTCAATTATAAACTCCATTTCTAGGCCATCTCCTCTCTCTGGAGAATGGGAGGGTTGGGCTGAAAGTTTCACCATCTAACTTGGTTTATCTAGTGATCAGCCCCCATCCAGGATCCCTGGAAGAGTCACCAGTAGAACAAAAGGTGTTCCTATCACCAAGGAAATTTTGAGGGATTTAAAAGCTTGGTGTCAGATGCTCAAGAAATTACAAAGGATTTCTGTGTCAGGAACAGGAGCCAGAGGCCAATATACATTTTTTCTATTATTTCACATGTACTACTGATTTTGACCTCTCTAGAAAAGAAACAACAGGTCTATACTACCTAAGCACTTCTGAGCATGCTAGCCCTGCTCAATCCTATTTGGACATCTAAACTAGTCCCTCTATGATGCTATACTTTGTGCTCAGTATAAAATTTCCTAAATCATGCCCAGGCCTTTTGCCAAAGTGGCATTCCAGGCTCTGCCCTGATTCCTAATCACTTTGTTTGCATTTATGTCTTCTAATTTTAATTTGTTAGAATGAGAAGTGGTGCCATTGTCTAGACTCCTTTCAACCCAAGAACCCAAGATGACAAATGCTTTGGGGTCTTCTCCTTTTAATGGCACTGCTTCCCCCTAAAGTCTTGCCAACTGTGTGAAACTATTATAGTTTTACTAACTAACCTTGGTATCCATCCTTTAATGTAGATTTCTCTTCTGTTCAGCACTACAAAAGAAAACATGAATGTTCCTTGAGTAATTCGCTTTGAAAGTTTCCTTACATTTCCTTTCAAAATCATATCAGATTAATACAGCCTTATCCAAAAGTTCTTTGTGTCTCTATTCCTAAAATGTAAAATGAGAATGATAATAATACTTACCTCATAGGCCTGTTACCAACTTAAATGAGTTTGCAATATTGTCTGCCACATACCGAATGTTCAATAAATATCAGTTAAATAGTTATTACTCTTATTGCTAGACTGCTCTTCTCGAAGAATGGTTTTTATATTTTAGTATGAAGACACTGGGCTTTAGTGGGAAGGGGCTAGCTTTCTGAAAATAGAATCTATAGGCTATCAAAGATGAATTACTGCCTTGTGGGATAACAACTTATATAGGAAATTTGATTTGCTTCAGTACATTCTGCACAATGCTGGTTCTTATTTTCATGATGTTGACCTCGTCTGTATCTTGACTATTCTATATGTGCTTACTTTTAAGGGAGCCAGATCTCTCTGTCACAGTTGCTGTTCAGTTTTTCTAATGGTGGGAGGGATGTTTTAAACTCTAAGAGTCCTCGTTGGAGATGGGTCCCCATAGTGTGGCCATCATGAGATTTCTGTTGTTAAAGGATAAACTGACCCATATTAAAATTTTTAAGACCTTATTTGAGTAAAAATGTATTCAAATCAGGAAGCATTAAATCTAGAAGAGAGAAAGGAGCTCTTAGAAGCTCTAGAAAATGAAGGACTTTTAGAGGGAGAAGGGGAGTGGGAACAAGGGAGTTATCCTAGGCAAAAAAAAAAAAAAAAGTTATTACAAGAATAATTTCATTTAGAGGATGGCAGTGGTCTATCAGGCAGATTCTTTAACTAGTGTTTCTTAGAACATTCTTAACGGACTGGTTTAAGATTCCATTTCTGGAAGAGTCCAAACTGTAGGTCTTGGTTTTTGATGATGTGGTGTTCAGCATAAGTGCCTCCATTTTGGGCCTTTTGTCTTGTTTGCTTAACACTGTATAACACCATTAAACTTGAAAGCTGGAGCTGATAAGTCCTGCTGTCTTTATATTCAGTTTATGTACCCTGTTTTCTGGTCTTCTAAAGCACTGCATAATAATAACGTATTTTCACCAGATTAAGAGCTGTCACTGACTGGGGAATTGGCAGGAGGCAGAAGAACAAGCCTGGAAGTCAACGATCCAGAGACGCTTCCCACCTCATAAGAAGTCACAGAACAAAGCAATGGTTGCTTAGAGTGATGGATCCAATGCACATGTAGTTATGGAAATGACAGAGAAAATTCCATATGTCCCCCATGAGAAAATACTTCTCTTCTCAAAGGTGAGCTCAAGGACAGAGGTCCTGTCTTAAAACCTTCACATCTCTGGCACCTAACTGTAAACAAATGCCTCCTGTTGACCAGGACTGCGGCAAGGGACTTACCAGTTCTCACTGAATTCCTCTCACAGCCTGAGAGGTAGGCAGCATTGGACTCACTGAAGAGCCACATATTTCTGTGTGGTTAAATAGAAAGTGGCAGAATGAGAAGACATGTTCAGGTCTGTTTGAATACAAGGCCTTAACAGGTATGAGGCAGGCCAGCATTGTGGGCTCTGGAGCAAGGCTGCCTGAGCTGGAATCCTGACTCTGTCATTCACTAGCTGTGTGACCTTAGGCCAGTCACTTCATCTTTCTGCTTCTCCATCCCCAAGGTGTAAAATGGGTATGATAATCCTTGCCTCATAGAGCTGATACCAGCTTAAAGAAGCATACAATATGCCTGGCAAATACCAATGGTTTGAGAACTTTTAGCTAAAATAACTATTACTAGGATTATTGCAATACCATCCTTCTCTAAGGTTTTTATATTTTAGTCTGAGGGTACTGGACTTAATAAATGGGAGGCAGCTAGAACTCTGAAAACAGAACATGCAGAATATCAAAGATAAAATTACTGCTTGGCCTCCCCTATTAACCCTTAATATCTTTCCTTTAATTATGTTTGGGTCTTGCTCTGTTTCATTTGAGTCCTTCCCTAGAAAGAGACAGAATGCACTAAAACTCTTTCTGGGTAATAGTTTTGACACTAAACAATATGTCTGCCTATAAGAAGTCATAATGCATGGAAAATTTCATTTTAAGAGTATAACTGATCCACCAAAGGAAAAGCACAGCAGCGATACCTATTTGTTAACATTTTTTGGATTTCTGTTTCCCAAGATAAATACATAACTCTGAATATTTTAATCCATTAAGATTTTAATTTTATAAGATGCTGAATAAATTATGTATTTTCTATACAGAGAAGCTTGTAGAATCCAATAAATTCAATTTAATTTTTTTCCCTTAAGTAATGGTTGGGTAAGATTAAAATGAAAATGTCCTTTTCTTTTAGGAAAAGTAGAAATTTATACTTATTGTAACTTCGTGCTTGGCCGAATTAATTTTGTCCTTCAAGTTCACTACTCAGTGGTAAATCTAGAGACACATGGTGTTGATCATTTCTTTTAGGATTTACAACTGTTCTGTGGGCGTGGTTGGGTATTAAGAGAATGTGGGGGCAGTGAGATAGGTTGCTATATTTACATATTTTGTTTCTTTCATTTGAAACACATTTTTAGAAGTGTACAGATATGTTGTACTTTTACAAGATATGAAAGGTATTTTTTATATCCAGAAAAAGTATGTTGGGGAAAATCAGAACCAGGTATTGCTTTTTAAAATGAGTTTTAGAAATTTCCTTGTGGCTCCAGTAGGTTTCTCCATTCTAAAGTTACTCCTCTTCCTCCTGGAAGAAAGGAAATCAATATGCACAGTCCATACTTAATGGGTGGGATGTTAGACTTGACCTCTTTGTAGAATATCCTCATGAGTATTTGGAATTTTTCTGCTGGGGAAATTTATTTATTCAGTCACTTACTTCCATCAATACGGATTCATGACTACTCATGGTGTTTATTTTACACTTTGAGTTATAACTCAGTATTAATTTATTAATTTTGTTGCTCATATTGTTCCAACTTTGTTGCTCAGCATTCCATTGGGGAGCTCTTTCAGTTGCTCCCAGATCCCTTGACTTACCTTCATCATTTTTTAAATCACGTCCTTAACTTTCTGATATGATGAGACTCCAGGCTGATCTCACATATTTCTTGTCACAGTCTAGAATCAGCCATTTCTCCCAGGAGCTCTAGCTCCTTTTACTGAAGGATGATATTTAAAACCAAGATCTGGGGCGCCTGGGTGGCTCAGTGGGTTAAAGCCTCTGCCTTTGGGTGGGGTCATGATCTCAGGGTCCTGGGATTGAGCCTTGAGGCAGGCTCTCTGTTTGGTAGGGGGCCTGCTTCCCTCCTCTCTCTCTCTCTATGCCTGCCTCTCTGCCTACTTGTGATCTCTGTCTGTTAAATAAATAAATAAAATCTTAAAAAAAACACACACACAAAAAACAAGATCTGGGTGTTGGGTATCCTCTTCTATACTGGGCTCTCTCAGTGGAAGGAACAAGGACTTACATGTATGTATTCTACCTAGAAGAGCAATTGTTGAGTTGTATGGTAAAATGACATTGAATTTTGCAAGAAACTGCCCGACTCTCTTCCAAACTGGTGGGCCATTTTTGCATTCCTATCAACGGTACATGAAAGATCCTGTTGCTCAATATCCTTCTCAGTTTTTGGTATTGTCAGTTTCTGGGCTTAGCTGTTTTAATAGGTATTCAGTGGTTTCATACTGCTGTCTTAATTTGAAATTTCCTAATGACAAATGAAGTTGAGAGTTAATTATGTGCTATTTGCCATCTGTATGTCTTCTTTGAGGAGATGTCTGTTCAGGTCTTTTGTCCATATTTTTTTATTGAGATGTTTAAAGTTTTTGTTGTTGTTGTTGTTGTTGTCAACTTTTAAGAGTTCTTTGTATATTTTGGATACATCTTCTTAATCAAATATGTGTTTTGCAAATATTTGCCCCTTGCTTGTAACCTGTCTTTTCATTTGCTCAGGAATGTCTTTCCCAAGGGAACAAACTTTTAATTTTTATAAAGCCTAGTTTATCGAATTTTCTTTTGTGGATATACTATTGCTATGTGCTTTAAGACTCATCACCAAACCTAACACTGCACAGATTTTCCCTGTTTTCTTTAAGATGTTTTATAGTTTTGCATTTTACATATAGGTTTATTATACATTTTGAATTAATTTTTGTGTAAAGTGTAAGATCCATGCCTAGGTTTATTTATTTTTTACACAGGGATAGCCAATTATTCTGGTACCACTTATTGAAAAGTCTATTTTTTTTCTATTGAATTGTCTTTGCTCTTCTGTCAGAGTTTAGTTGACTATATTTGTATGGGTATCATCTGGGCTCTTACTTATGTTCCACTTTTCAATGTATCCCTTTGCCAAGACAATGCTATTTTAATTACTGTATCCTTATAATAAGTCTTGAAATAGAGTAGTGTTAGTCCTCCAATGTTGTTCTTATCCTTCTTGTTCTTATTCTTCTTCAGTATTGTGTTGGTTGTTCTAGGTCTTTGCCTTTCCATATAAAACTTTAGAACCAGTTTTTTGATATTTACAAGACAGCTTGCTGGAATTTTGGTTGAGATTGCATTATATCTTTAGATTAAATTGGGAAGAATTGCTTTCTTAAATTAGCAACATTGAACTTCAAATCCATATGCACATGTATTTTTGCTCCATTTATTTAGTTTTTCATTTTTAAAATCACTGTTTCATAGTTTTTTGTATATGGGTCCTGCACATATTTTGTTAGATTTGATCCTAAATATTTCATGTTGGAGCATGCTATTGTAAATGGTATTGTCTTATTAATTTCAAGTTCCAGTTGTTTATTGCTGGGATTCATAGAGGAAAACAATTGACTTTTGTGCATTAACTTCATATTCTGTGATTTTGCTGAGCTTACTTTTTGGTCCCAGGAGTATTTTTGTTCACTCATTTAGATTTTCTAGAAAAAAAAAAATCATCTCATTATTTGTGAACAGAGGCAGTTTTATTTCTTTCTTTTAAATCTGCATACCTTTGATTTTCTTTTCTTATTTTATTTCACTGATTAGCACTTACAGTACAACACTGAATTGGAATGATAAAAGAGAAATCCTTGCCTCATTCCCAGTCTTGGGTGAGGGCAAATGATCAGTATTGAATTCACCACTAAATATTATATTAACTTGTGTTTTTGTAAATGTTATTGAGTTGAGGAGGTTCCCTTTTATTCCTAGTTTGCTGAGTGTATATATATATATATATTTCAAGTTTTTAATGGGAGGTCGGTGCCTGGGTATCTCAGTCAGTTAAGTGTCTGACTGTTGATTTCTGCTCATGATCTCAGGTTCATGGGGATTGAGCCTGTCTTGGGCTTTACACTCAGTGCAAAGTCTGCTCGTCCCTCTCCCTCTGCTCCGCGCACAACCCCTCCCCTCTGTTTCAAATAAAGAAATACATAAAAATCTTTTAAAAAATCATTAATGGGGGCACCTGGGTAGCTCAGTGGGTTAAGCCTCTGCCTTCAAGGATCAAGTCCCGCATCAGGCTCTCTGCTCGGCAGGGAGCCTGCTTCCTCCTCCTCTTTCTCTCTCTCTCTCTCTTTGCCTACCTGTGATCTCTGTCAAATAAATAAATAAAATCTTTAAAAAAAATCATTAATGGGTGTTGAATTTTGTCAAAGGCCTTTTCTGTGTCAGTTGGAATGATTGTATTATTTTCCTTTTGTAGTGTGTTGATTTGGTGGATTATATTGATGGATTTTAGAGTGTTGAGTGGGCCTTGCTTATTTGGAATAAATACTAGTTGGTCTTGGTGTAGAGTTCTTCTTATACATTGTCAGATTCAACTTGGTAATATTTTGTTGAGGATTTTTGTATCCATATTGGTATGTAGTTTTTGTTTCTTATAATATCTTTATCTCCTCCTTGGTATTAAAGTAATGCTTTTGAATAAATTAAGAAATATTCCCTTTGCTTCTATTTTCTTTAGGAGATCAGTGTCATATTGAAGTCTGGTTCTGAGGCTTGTTTTGTCTCCTCAGACTGTTTTTTCTTCCCTTTTGGTGTGACTTGGAATTTTTCTTGGAAGCTATTTATGTCATATTGGATAAGAGGAACTGAGGGAAACAGGCTCCTACTGTGAGGATTTATGTCAATATGGAGTTGGGCTATATTTGTTGTTGCTAAAGATGCCAGACGCTTTAAATTCCTCTGATATTCTCATTTCTTGTCTCCTCTTGACTTTACATTTCCCAAAATACTTCTCAGAAAGAATCTGTGTCTTGTAGTGCTTTCAGCTGTAATCCAGTTACTCTGAGGTCCACTGAGACACTGAAGTCTCATTGGTGTGGTGATAGGGAGCCTATGTGCATGGCCTGAGATAGATCTAGATCTAGATACAAATATATATATATATATATATATATATATATATATATATAATTTTTTGTAAAAAAAATAGCTTCTTCCCTCTTCCTATCTCCCTGAGGTGAGACAGAAAGGCAGAAAGGCTGTTTGGAGCTGGAGTCCCAGGGCTCTGAAAAAAACCTCTGGAAAAGTCTTTCCTTTTGGAAAGTAAGCCTTTGTTATATAGCAAACTCTGGGTGTATTTCACAAGGATTCCTTTTTTCCCCCTGCCAGAGAGACACAAGAGAATTTTCAGATTCTTTAAAATTACTGTGTAAGTGTTTCTACAAGTTTATAGCTCCAGTGGCTTCTGCTCCAGATAGGGGAAATTTTTGTTCATGACTGAATTTTTATTTCTTAAGATTTGGGAGTAGTGGGTTGTCCTGAAAACTCAGTTCTTTCATGGGTTCTAAAAAGCCATTGGTTTTTCAGTTTGTTCAGCTTTTCCTGTTATAAAAATGGAGTGAAGAACTCCAAGCCCTTCACATGTCATGGCTGAAACTATAAGTCCATTTCTAAATGACGTATTTATTTTATTCTATTGATCTTTAATCTGTTGCTTCTTTATAGGGCATGGCAGATCTTTCCTGTGTGTTCCTCCTTTTTTCCCCCTCCCTTCCAACTCCCTGTCACTACCTGTACACATACTATACCTGTCCCCTATCGACATGTGTGAAAATTTCTTTTCTTTGTTTTTATTATCTAGGAGTTTTACAGTTTCTTCTTAATTGAATCTTTGATTCTTGAATTTACTTTGGTGGAAGGAGTGAGATATCCATTCTTTTTTTTTATGATTTTATTTATTTATTTGACAGACAGAGATCATAAGCAGGCAGAGAGGCAGGCAGAGAGAGAGAGAGAGAGGGAAGCAGGCTCCCTGTTGAGCAGAGAGCCTGATGTGGGGCTCGAGCCCAGAACCCTGGGATCATGTCCTGTGCTGAAGGCAGAGGCTTTAACCCACTGATCCACCCAGGTTCCCCAATCCTTTTTTGTTTCTGACCAAATGCCAAGCCATTTTTTGGAGAAGTCTATCTATTCGTCACTGATATAAAATACTTTTCTGTATTGTATACTAAATTTAAAAATATATTTGATGTATTTATGGAATTTCAGATTTATTTCTTTGATCTGCCAGATGATTCCTGTACCAGTACCAATTTATATAAATTTCATAGCTTCATGAATTACTTGGAAACATGGTATTATAAAAATAATAATGCATTCATGGTATAGTTTATTTTAAGAAGAATTGATGTCTTTGTAATACTTACTTTGCCTCTCTAAGAACAGATTTTGTTTTATTTATTCATCTTACATTTGTTGCTTGGTAGAAGTAAAGTTTTCTTCTCATAGATCCAACATATTTTTTACATCTATTTTAACTGTTTCATCTGTTCATTGTATTTTCTTAGCAGTTATTATTTCTATGTAGGAAAACAATTGATTTTGGGAGATTAATTTTGTAACCAGAGATTTTACTGAATTATCTCATTGTGTCTAATAGTTTTTTAGTTGTCTCTCTTGGGTTTATGATTATATAACCATATCATTTTCAAATAATGGTAATTTTGTCTTTTTATTTTTGCCTCATTTATTTCTCTCACCTAATGACAATGGCCAATCTTTTTTAGAATAATTTTTACTAATAGAACACTCTTCATTGTAATAGACTTTTCTTTTTTTAACCATAATTACTTCATTGTCTTGTTAAACTGTAAAGTCCTTGGGGTAGAGACTTTTATTCCTAATGCTTAAGAGAATATTGGCATAGATTAGGTACTTAATTGATAGTTGTAGAATGATTTAGGCAGGGTAAGGTGAACTAAATTGAGCCGAGGTCAGTAGACAGATACATCAGCCCATGTAAAGTGAGTATTCTTGAATGTCACAGAGACAGCAAAAGGGCCTCTTTACCAGACCCATGAAAGTCTTGTTTGAGTCCCATAGATAGTCCCTATGATTTTTTACTACAGTTGAGCTATATCCTTTATCCTATATCCTGTTTCAGTTCAGTTGAAGTAAGGGAACGCTCCTCTCCAAACCACATCTTTTAGGCACAACTAGCTGCCCTGGAAGACAGAGCTTTAAATTTTTAAAAGTTGGTATACACACAGAAGTTGCAAAAGAGAAGTTGGAGTGCTTTGTAGATTCTACATAGCCAACCTGTAGCACAAGTCCACTGGCATTTTCACAGAATCAGCAGGAAATTTTCCTGGTTCCTGGATGGGACTCCGCAACAGTGGTCTTGGATTGCAGGTAGAAAGATGAAGGCAGGAACTTGGCTCTCCTGTGCATGATAAGCATCTAGATAGACTCTGAAGAATGCAGAGAAGTAGCTATATATCCAGGGCAGCTCTGAGAGCTCCATCAGTGGGGCTTGCCTGGAACACGGTCAGGGCAACAGAATTATCAGCAACGGGAGCATGAAAAAGACAGCTCCCGGTTAGAATGGAACCAGAGTGGGAACAGCAAGTACAGTCAGTAATCCAAAGACACCTGGACTCTTGGATTATGAGCAGGGGCCAAAGCAGTCTCAGTTTAATGGGCTGTCAACTAAATGGGCAGACTTGAAACCCAAAGGCTTTGGCTTGTGGCCTGATGGACAAGTGTCTCTGGCTCCACAGTGGCTCCTGTAACCCCAAAATGGCAGTCCAGAAATAGTGCTCTCCTTTTCAACTCTATTCCAGGAAGTCCTTTGTCATGCATCTCTATTTCAGAGAAGATTGCTTCTAACTTTTCCATTAGAAAAATGAGTATTATGATGGATTTCATTTTTCCATTGAAGTTAATTGGCCGTGGGCAGTAATACTCAGCACTGCATCTAGTGGAAAGAAAAGCAGAGGGATGTTGTTCACAAATTGCTGTGGGGAAGCAGAGATCACAGTTCATTTGAGGAACTGAGGCTTCTTATTAGCTATGCTACTTAAGGCAGACAGGATGCTTTTCCGCGCCTAGCAACTTATTCCTGAATGGGGTCTGTTCTTTCATTCATTAATCCATTCAATTCTTTCATGAAACCCTTTCTGAGTGCATATTAGATGGAGGGTATCTCATGGACAGAACTATAGATTCAAAGATGAACAGACTGTCTTCCAGGCTAGTAGGAATAAGATGTCACTTTCCTCTCTTTATATAGTATATAAATATAACTTTGGTCATGAACCTCTGTGGAAAGGTTAAAGATGTGATGATTCCATTCCTCAAGAAAAAGCCTTAATTCTTCCTACAGTTCCAGGGAATGCCCAGCCGCCTGACATGTGTCCATGGAGTCCCTCAGGTCAGATATCTCATCAAGAATGAAATGACTCTCAGAATCAATGGCAAAAGACTGAGCTTCATGCATCACATAGTGAATGCCATGTTCTCTAAACAAGCTCTTCTTTGACATCTCACTCACTTTTATGACCCATTTGTCCATCTTCCTGTTTTAATCTGAACTCTTAGGTATTCCCCTTCCCTATGGTAGCATATCACTGAACACCAGTGAGGCCTTGGCTGAGGATGGAGACAGCATTTGGAAACACAACCAGCTGGCAGGGTGTGTTTCTACAGTAGCATCCCACCCCCAAAGGCTGGAAGAGATTTTGGTTGGATTGATCCACAGTCTTACCTAGGATCCCGCTGCTTGTTAATGGTAGAATCAGAATCCAGAATTCCTGATTCCCAGGTCTGCACCCTTAGCACTGGTTCAGCTCTCATTTGGGACCCTGACTCCATCTCTAGTTCTATCTTCTCGACTGAATACTCTGAGTAAGGTTTAACAAGACCTTTTTCTCAAGGGATTTAAGAATCTGTTCACCAGAGGTGTTAGAGATAAAGATGGGGTAAGTGGGGCGTTTTCCTGATTTAAAAGAGTATGTTAATATTGTATCACACTTGGGGCACCTGGGTGGCTCAGTGGGTTAAAGCCTCTGCCTTTGGCCCAGGTCATGATCTCAGGGTCCTGGGATCAAGCCTGCACTGGGCTCTCTGCTCCGCGGGGAGCCTGCCCCTTCCTCCGAACACCCCTCCTAGCCTTTCTTTGCCTGCCTTTCTGCCTACTTGTGATCTCTCTCTCTCTCTGTCAAATAAATAAATCTTAAAAAAAAAAAAAATACTGTGCCACCCCATCACATATATAGTTTTAAAGGCAAAAAGAAGTGTTTCAAAAGAACTGTTGCATCTGGGTGGCTCAGTTGGTTGGGCGACTGCCTTTGGCTAGGTCATGATCTCGGAGTCCTGAGATTGAGTCCCACATCGGACTCCCAGCTCCATGGGGAGTCTGCTTCTCCCTCTGACTTTCCCTCTCATGCTCTCACTCTGTCTCTCTCTCTCTCAGATAAATAAATAAAATCTTAAAAAAAAAACCCAACTTTTTTTGGGGGGGTGATCCTCTGATAAATACAATAAATAAATTTTGAAAAGGCAGTTTTCTGGACAAAGCTTTTTTTCCTATAGTGTAGGACACTAGTGTTGTCCAAGGAAAAAAAATGTAGAAGCCAGGAAATGAAATGTTGACAGACTCATAACCTCAGGGGCCAAATGGTACCATAATGATCTCTCACATTCTTTAACTTTCAAAAGACCCTAGAGACTGCATTCGTTCATATTTCATGGAGTTCTCTTTTTCTTTTTCTTTTCTTTTTTTTTTTACTAGAGCTGGTGTATGTTCAAAACCTTAAATAAATTTTTTCCAATTTTTTCCCTGTGTTAAAGGACCAAAATTTCAGCCACTGTAGTAACTAGTAGGAAATTCATAGGGTTCTCAATGGAAGGAAGAGTCTTGGTATAGCCTGGAAGCCTGATGTATCAGGAAACAGCCCTAGGTAGGCATTCCTTGTTATATGTCTTTTCCTACCTCAGCCAGGAATAATCAATGCCATGAATCATCCTAAATGACACTTTCTTTTTAGGTATCTTCCTTTGGATTTGCTGCTATGGTGTCATTTAAAATGACAGTATTTCAGTTGAGAATCATAAGGAGAAGGGTTTCCTTCAAATCTTTATTTTGCTGTTTGGGAAGTAAGAGTGCAGGGCAAGGCGTGAAGGAACAGTGCTTTGCCTGGGGAAAAACACTATGAAAAGTATGTGAAAGAAATGGTTTAAGCTTCAAGATCTAAATACAACTCCCACCCAGATATATATAAAGCAAGTGCAAAGATATTTGAATACAAAGCACACAGGGCTTTATATAGGGAAAGCAGTCAATATAGGCAATTGTTATTCACGAATACTCTTAGTCCTACTGCTACTATTACTTTTCAAGTCAGATTTATAAAAAGTACCTGTCATAATTCATATCCATCGAAATGGAAATGCTTCTCAAGCTATTTTCACGCCTGGTGAAAGGTCCCTCAATTTCCAAAAGAAGACAGATCGTGCTAGTAAGAACACGAGAATAGGGAAGCCCCTAGTTTTGAGTAAACCGACCAGCAACATTTTCCCAAGTTTTTTGGAGCCTACTGATGACCTCCCTAGGGAGGATTATTAATATTCAGGGTTAGGAGTAAGCACACCTGTTTCTCAGGAGTTGATCTGGAGAATTATGTTTGGAATAGAGAATAATCTAGGTGCTGCTGGTGTTTTCGGTGACAATAATAGTGGTAATGGCCAAGTAGGGAGAGTGCCTGGGAATAGTCAGTAGTTCTCAAATTTGTATGTGTGAGATTTATTTGGTATGCCTGTTAAAAATGTAAGTTTTTAGACACTAGCTCCCAGTGATTTTGTTTGAGAAAGTGGAGCACGAGGACCAGAAAGCTGCATTGTGAAGAAGTTCCCCATCTGACTCCGATGAGCTAGTCCATATTCCACACTGTGAAATGCTGGAGATCCTGTTTTGACACTGAGATGAATGCTAATACTTCTAGATTCCATTCTGGATAATAATAATAACAACATATAAAATACCCTCATTCTGTATCCCTGGGTAGTTGTAGTATTCTTTGTTAAGTCACAGTCCATCAACATGTTTGATTTAAAAATAAGCAAAACAAAACACGACATATATTAAAAAATTCAAATGGTACAACTGCAGCCAGATAATTTGTATTATAAACAATATTTTAGTATGGTGTGAAAATGAAGAAAAAATTTTTACACCCATAAAGATGATCAGTTTTCAAAACATAGCTCATTAATATCTAAATGTTCATGGTTCCGTGGTTATTTACAGGCTACAACCTATAATCTACTCTGTATCAACTCCTCAACTGCTTTAGTCTGTATTGCAAACTAACCTCAAAATCAACATGCTTTCAATAAAACATAAGAATGTAATGCTTTTAATCAATAATAGGATGACAGAACTTAGAGTTTTCACATAGCAGTCACATAAGGCACTGACAGAAAAAGTACTAGATTAATGGTATATTGCCTATCATATCACCCCAAAGATGACAAATACGTTTACTTCCACATTTAGGCGGACATTATTCATTGATCACTCTTCTCAGCTAAATCATACACTGCCTCAGAATCCTTTTCAACATAGGTAGCTACTACATCTGTCAGAGTTGGCTTGAAAGTGAAATTATATTTCTATATCTGCTCCAAAAAGCACCTCTCCCAATCATACACACATGTTCTACCTCTTCCATCCCCCACAAACTTTCAAAAACAAGTCATCTTTATAACTCATAATGAAGTAAAATATTGGTAGAAAACCCCATTTTGCCTTACATTAAGAGCAAGGTTTCCATGTCTTTTTTTTTTTCTTTTCCTGAGAGTCTCCCAAGAGTGGCACGTTTATTTGTTCATTTACTTGCAGTAGATTAAATCAAGAAGACAGTGATTCCAATGCATATATTCAAGTTCATCAAAGTACTGAGAAATCAAAGAACCTACCTTTCTCTTTGAAGTTCCAATTTTAAAATAAACCAATGAAAAACCATTGTGTGTGTGTATTTTTTTTTTTTTTAGGAAAGCATCATATGTCTCAATTTATCCATTTTTAATGCTTAGCCAATATCTTAGTCTGTTCAATTTGTTATGCCAAAAATACCACAGACTGCGTGGATAAAACAACAGAAATACGTTTCTCCCAGTTCTGGAGACTGGGAAGTCCAAGATCAAAGCATGGGCAGAGTCATTGTTTAGTGAAGGCCTACTTCCTGTTTCATAGATGGTCATCTCTTCCTGTATCCTCACGTGGCAGAGGAGACAAGGGAACTCTCTGAGGTCTCTTTTATAAGGGCACTCATTCATGAGGACTCTGCTCTCATAACCTAATCACCCCAAAGGCCTAGCCTCACCTGCAAATAGGAATACATTAAGGATTTGGTTTCAATATATGAATTTTTGAGGGGATAAAAGCACTTAGTCTGTAGCAGCAAATTGCATTTTATTTCCTTTTCTATAAAATCTAAATTTTAAAAATTGTGATGCTTACTTTTTTTTTTTTTGAGAAGGAGAGTGTGAGCAGGGGTGAGGGTGGAGTGGGGTAGGGGAGGGGTAGAAGGAGGGAGAGAATCTTAAGCAGCCTCTATGCCAAGTGTTAATCCCAACACAGGGCTCTATCTCATGACCCTGAAATCATGACCTGAGCCAAAATCAAGAGCTGGATGCTTAACTGACTGATCCACCCAAGTGTCCTGTGATGCTCATGATTTAAATTAAAAAAAAAAAATCATTTTATATAATTTACAATATTCAGAAAAATACATAAAAGAAAATTAAAACCATCATAAAATTTTCACAAAATTTCTATAAAAGAGTCACTTTTAACACTGATATCTTTCTATGCGTTCCATTATCTATATATCTTCATGTGACTGTGTCTTTTTTTTTTTTTAATTTTTCCGTAATATTTGGCTAACTTTGGGCATGGAGTTTGCATCTTGTTTTTTTTTTTTGAAATGTAATATTCCGCGAGTATTTATTTCAAAATTAAGAGTGTGAAGTGAGGTTATCTTATCAAAACAGGTTTTTAATGTGTCTTAGTCTGGGTTTTCCCAGGAGCAGATGACAAATGTGATTAAACTGCAAGTGTTTTGTTAGAAATGCCTGTGTGAGAGAAGATAGGAAGGGAGTTGGGGAAATAACCATCACACCGCCATGCCAGACAGACCAGGAATGAGTCTGCTCTAGTACCCTGTCTCTTTGGTCATTAGCTGGAAACAGGCCTCAGAGGATGTGGCCTATGATTTCAAAGTGCCAGGTGGCCCCTTGGTCAATTTTATTTCCTATGGTTGGTGGTCTATAAGGTACATTCTCATTCTCCCCATAGTCCATCACAGATAGATTTCACACCCCCCACCCCAATCTTTTCCAACCATTGTGCATCAGTGATTATTTTCTCAGTTGGTCTCCTAGAAATGAAGTTGCTGGATCATGGCTGAAATTGATCTCTAAATATATAGCATTTAATATTTCTAAATAGTTTTCCCAAATGATTTTCTATAGAAACTATGATTTATTTACTTTAATCTTTCTGGTTATTTGGAAGGTATACATCATTCTACTAGTGACTATCATTAGGTTTTCAAAGTAATTTTTCAGTCTGTGTTTGATACCAGCGTACAAGATAGCTACTTAAGACATTCTTATGCTCTCCTTCTCTTTAATTTTTCATATACTTGAAAAATTATCATATGGAATATGATTATCATATGGAATTTGAGGCCAAGATTATTGTTATTAAATCATATTATTAAATATAAAAATTACCTCTTGCAAGTGTATATAAATTTTCCATTAGCAATGCATATAAAATTAGAAATAACAGAGTATTATTACCACAAATAAACCAAAGTAAACAAGTAAAGCCCTGTTTCTAAGAACCATACTTTAAAAAAAAATCTCTTAGTCTGGTTTGCTAAGTGTGTACTTAGATAATGGACTTTATGTTAGTAGAAACATCCCAGGGGGTTAGAGTTATCTTCACTGAAACAGAATTTTCCCTAAAATTGATTTTAAACCAAAGAAACTTGGAGCTGATTTAATTATGCTGCAGTGTATTACTGTGAGTTGGCCATCAAGAGCTTTTTCCTCCTACTCATCCCTAAAGTTCTCTCCTGTGTAGGAAGCTGCCTTCCATCTCCAGCCATTGGCTGGCATCATGGTTTTAATGAAGGCCCATCTCCACTTCTGCTACTTCTGTGCTGCATAACATTTCACAGCAGGAATACATGGCCTCTACTGAACGTTGTTCTCTGCCCACGTCAATGGTAAAATAGTGACTCCATGCTGAAAATATGATTTCATATCCATCTCTCTGTTGAGGGGAGAAAGTTTTAGTCACCCCACATGAACGGATTAACAGTGTGAATAGACAACAAAAGTACAACAATCTTCATATACTTTCAATGTTGGGAAAGAAATTCTTCTTTGAAATGTAATTTTCTTATTTACCTACTGTCATTTTTTAGCCCTTGTCAGGGAAATGGGCCTCATCGTGTCTATATCCTGCAAAATCATAAAGGGACAGTAGAGCAGGGAAGTTGGCAGGGGTGTGGTGGGCGATTAGTATTTTGTTAAAAGGATAACAGAATTGTCCTGTGCAATATTAACCACCCATAACACCACTTAGTTTGATAATGGCTAGCCCTGTGAATATTTAACTTTTGTAATGTTTGCTTTACTGATAGTGGGTCACTTTCATATGTGAAATATAGCCTATTGCTTATTATTAATTAGACCTGAGGTGACCTTCAGAATTTAATATTCTTTTAACAGTGATATGTGTAATTTACTACATGTTCCCATACATTCAAACTGTGAGAACATTCGGGTTTAAAATAACACAGGCTTGGAAAGAATTTTCAGAGGCCATCTAACTCATCCATTCAGTTGTCTGCTGCAAATCATTTACATTCTGGGTGCTGCAGGGCATTCAGGCATATAGAAGATGCCATCTATCCCCTTCTGTACTCAGGCTCTCTCTACCTTCAGGGGAAAAGGAAAAGACCTCATAAGAATACAGGGCGTTGCTGATTGACAGACGTTGAGTCCTTTTTGAGTTCCGAACAGAAAAAGGACAATGTGGGCAGCAGGAAGCGATCTTGTAGGACAAGAAACAGTTGGAATGGCTGGAGAGAAGGGTAGTATTTAGGGAGGCGGGTGAAGTGAACAGCAGGAAGCCAGACAATACCCACTGGTGACGCTAAGGGTTCAGTCATCAGGTTTGTAGGTCAGCCAGCCTCCTATCTGCCTCAGGCCATTCCTGACCATGCGAAGCTGAAAGTCCCGACCACATTTTCAGAAATGTTGATGGCTGGGGCGTGGGGATGCCTTTTGGAAAGATATATAGCTTCTTTGATCTTTGATTTATAGAAGCCCTCTGTGATATGAACATGGCTTATCTTCTCTGACTCTCCTCAAAGCAACCCCATGTTTTAGTCAAACACTCTGCTTCCTGTTCTTTGCAGTTTAAATTTATGAACTAATATTATGTGAGGCCAGGTGAATAAAGATAAGCCAGAAAGGGAACATGAGGCCAGTGTATGACATGATATCATATTATGCTTAAAAGTTAAGACTTCAGTCATTAGAGTGTTAGCAAACCATTGATGGATTTGAGCTTTTAATTGGGGCAGGAGATAACTGGATTTGCATTTTAAACAGATGACTGGGTGGAGTGGTGATATTGCATAGTTGTCAAGCACCCGAGTTCTGGAGTCAGACTCCTTCTCTGATCTTATCAGCTCTGACTTTATTAGCTTCTCTACGCCTCAGTGACCTCATCTATAGAATGGGAATATAAAACATTACCTTGCAAGTTTGTTTTGAGGATCAAGTGAGATAATGCATGTAACATAGTTAGTCCAGTGCCTGGCACAGAGAGAGCATTTAGTATGTGTTGGCTGTTATTACTCTTATTATCCCTCTAGGAGTACTGTAAAGGATGGGAGATTCTGCTTGCAGCTCAAAGGAAGGGCTTGGAGAACAAAAGACCAGATGGGATCCATTCATGACAATATTTTAGAAGAGGCATTGATGCACTGAAGTAAGACAATAGAATTAGGATTGAGGAAGGGAAACAAAGTTAACACTAAGATGGGAGTAAAATCAATAAGACTTGGTTTTTGAGTGAGTGTAGGGGGTGAAGAGGAGGGAGAAATCATAGCTGATTATAAAGTTTCCAGCTAGGGTCACTGGTGGTGTAGTGCCATTGGCCAAGATGGAGAACAAAGAGTCAGCAGAACTTGCTTGTGCTCCTCTCATAACCATAGCACACAACCTTCCAGCTGAAGGGGGTTTCCAAAGCTTGAGGGCTTTCTCTGGTGACAAGGGCCAGGGAGACGGGAAACATTGGAAAATTATGTCCTAGTGACAACCCTTACTTACCCACTGTTTGACAGAAATTCTGTGTAAATACCTTGGCACACTTGTGCCATAGATGGGCTTACTCTGAGGTTCCTATCCTATTCCCAGACTTCCCTGGTGGTAAGCAACCCTGGGTTCCCACAGCGGCAACTTGTTTGACAACTAAACCTTTTTACTGCCTTCCCTTTCTGGTCTCACTACTCTAATTCTTTCTTTCTTTTTTTTTTTTTTTTAAAGATTTTTATTCATTTATTTGCCAGAGATAGAGGGAGAGAGAGCGAGAGAGCACAGGCAGACAAAGAGTCAGGCAGAGGCAGAGGGAGAAGCAGGCTCCCTTGCTGAGCAAGGAGCCCGATGTGGGACTCGATCCCAGGACCCTAGGATCATGACCTGAGCCAAAGGCAGCTGCTCAACCAACTGAGCCACCCAGGCGTCCCTCACTACTCTAATTCTTGAACAGTCTCTTCCGATCACCTTCCAAGCAAACTATTTGCACTGGAATTCTTGTCTTGGGGTTTGCCATGGAAGAAATAAAACTAAGAGAGTAGAAAAAGGGAAAAGATTACAGGAAACAGGAATATAGTTTCTTTTCAGACATTTTGAGGGGGAGATGACTTGGGATTATCAAGAAGAGATGGTCCAGAATGCAGTGGAAATAAGGAAATGGAATTTAATAAATACTTGGGTTCTGGTATACTAGATTGGTAAGTAAACTGCAAAAACCCCATGGTAGTTGAAATTTTTGAAGAAGGCATATCCCCCTTACAAGGATAGCCTGTAATATAAGAAGTTTGAAAAAGCTAGTGGAGAAGCACTAGAATGGACACAAAAATGATGTGCTTAGACAAGTGAGTGAAGAATAAGAGGGTGATGTGGAAGCCAGAAGACATAGTTTCTTAGGAAGGAGAGTCTGAATTTTTAGAATTAAAGTACAAATCCTTTTAGGGGAGTCCAGGTTTCATCTCTGTAATAGCCAAGGTATTTCTAATAATAATAAACATTTGTCAAATGAATACCAATTCCCTTCATCCCACTGTGGAGATACAAGAGAAGCTCTAGTTACAGAATGAATAAGTCATGGGAATAAAAGGCACAGTAGAGGGAATACAGTCAATGATACTGTAATGGGGTTTTATGGTGACAGATGGTAGGTGCACTTCTGGTGAGCGCAGCATGGCGTACAGAAGTTGAATCACTATGTTGTACAGCTGAAACTAATATAACACTGTGTGTCAATTATACTCAATAAAAAATAAAAGTACAGGAAAAACTGAGGTGGTGAAATTAAGGGGTGAAGAGTAACTTAACAGTTATTTCCTATTACGTGATGTTTTCTGTTTTTGTTTGGTTGGTTAGTTCTCTACTTTTGTTTACTACACAATGGATTCATATTGTGAAGCAGTAGGCCCTCCCAAATCTTCCCTTCACTAGCAGTCTGTATTCTAAGAGTCTATTCTCAATGCAACTAACAGCAGTTAATTTTGGGCATAGGGCAAAAGAACAAGGAATTGAAATCTTGAAGAAGGGGGAGGGAGATAGGACAGGGATCCCGTGCTCCATAGCTCTCATACCTGTCACCCTCGTCTGTCACTACTCTTTTTTTTTTTTTTTTTTTTTTTTTTTTCTTTTTTTTTTTAAAGATTTTATTTATTTATTTGACAGAGAGAAATTACAAGTACACTGAGAGGCAGGCAGAGAGAGAGAGAGAAGGAAGCAGGCTCCCTGCTGAGCAGAGAGCCCGATGCGGGGCTCGATCCCAGGACCCTGAGATCATGACCCGAGCCGAAGGCAGCGGCTTAACCCACTGAGCCACCCAGGCGCCCCTGTCACTACTCTTTCTCCCAAATTCTTCTTTACTACTTGGTTATTGCTTCTTAGGTTGGAATGGGAAGTTTTAGCATGACCTCATCATGATATCATTACTTTCAGGATCTGAGTTTTGATGTCACCTCATTTTTTCCCCCTTCTCTTTAGTTTGGACATTATAGAGCAGCCATAGCTTTCAATTCCTCATACCACAACAAGCTCGTTTACATTTTGAAATATTTCCAATATGTAGTCAATGACCTATTTATAGGTAGATGTAGAGGCAACGAAATTTCTGACCTTCTTAAAAGTTTTACACTGTCTTTTGATGTTACAGTGGTTTAATTTCTAGGGCAAAGAGGCATTTATATGGTTTATGAAGAAAGAATGAATACAAGCACTTGCCTGAGGTTTACGGTCTTTCCCAATTTCCTGTTCTCCTTTAATACATTACATCTGGTTTGCAAGACTGTTCAGAGAAGTTTTATTCAAACTCTTCTAGAATGAAGAAAAAAAAATGGCTTGTTGGTGCCAATGGAAGAGAGGAACTTAGTTGTTTATGATCAGGTCAGCCAATTTTATAAACTCTGGAAAATCATTGAGGTTTTAAAATACATATTGGTTAAAGAATAGTATCTGATCAATTCTATACATTTTTCAGTGTTCAGTATTCCTAAACGTTTAGCACCCCTGAGATTGTACTCAATACCTTATTGTCTCCAGAAGTATCTTTTCTACGTTGTCTACTGTTGTACTAAGTCAATTACCAAGTTGTCTTTTCCCATTTATATAAAGCCATTAAACCAATGTCCTGTCCTGTGCAGATACAATAAGCAATCACTGACAGTTTTCCACTTAATTACATGCTTCACTGAGTGCTTCTTGATTGAAAATATTCTCTCACAATTTCCTTTGTTTTATGCTCATGATCTCACCCCTGTAACATAAGGGATGATAAAGAAAGATCTGATTCAACAAGATGGCTTTTCTCTGTAGTAGCTGTACCTGCCACTCCAGTAAAATATGTAACATCTTGCCCTTTACCTTCAGGCTGGGATGTTCTCCCCTGTGGGTCATTGAGTCTTTCATTTTTTTAGGAGGCATTACTCAGTCCTTGGGTTACTGCTTCTCTGGAAGCTTGTTATTCAGAGTTCAAACACCTGCTTCCATTGGCCTTTTCTGCTATCTAGAGAAAGCAAAATTGCTGTGACATTTTTAGTCAGATTTTTAAAAAAAATGTTTTTGACCTCCTGGTCCTTGGGCCAGTAATTAGTGAGTTCTTACAACCTCCATGACTACAGCAGGAAGCTCTCAAACAGTTTTTGAAGAAGAATCACAAAAACATCTTTACTCAACCAATAGTGTCATTTGTTGGACCAGAAAAAACTTTGAGTTATAGTTGGACCAATGGATGCTTTGAAATGAAAATGTTTGAATTATTGCTCTTATAGGACTATGTATGTGACTTACATTACCTGATAGTCATGCTATTGATAATAACAATTGGTAATCATCATGGGCAGACATGTCAGCTTTATGAAGAAGAAACTGGCTATTGGGTTCAGCATGCATTCTTTTTTCCTCTCCCAAATTCTTTCTCCAGAAGAGCCAGAGAAAATATTAAAGAGTCATTTATTTTGCTCAAAGTGTCAGGTCTGCTAAAATAAAATTATCCCAAGAAGAAGTAACAACTTAGGACTTTTTTATTGATCACTGGTTAATTAATCAGCATGTATACTGTGCCATGTACATAAAAATGTGAGAATGAGGAGGAACCTCAGAGAATCCTCTCTTTCAATTTCATTATTTTACAGGCAAACAAAGTGAGGCACAGTGTGAAGTAACTTCTGATGTTGACTCCTATTAGAACTGGCACCAGAATACAGATCTTTAGCTCTGAACACTTTTTGTTGTATCAGGAGGTCCTTTCATGGGAAGGGAAGACTAAAATTATTACTGTAATCTTTTTTCTGGGGGCTGGTATGGTCAGGCAGTGTGTTCTCCATTCCATTTGTAACCTGGGAGGTGCCTAATATCATTGCAAATACCTCAAGTTAAAAAATGTTTGTCCTTTTAAGACTGGGCCATTTCTCCTTCCTTTTTACCCGATTTAGAAACCCAAAATTTGCTAAAAGAGTTTATATGACGAAAAAGAGAAAGGATTGCTGATAGGCTTTTTTTATCTTTACGATACAGGAGACAAAACCATTTCTAACCAGAGCCTTGGGTGATTTGGGGAATCTGGAGTAGAGCTCTGGGTGCAATCAGAGAAAGAACAGTTAGGTTTGGTCACAGTTGTCAGAAAAGTAGTAGAACCTGGGCTTGTCCTTAAAATCCAGGCAGAATTTGAGGAGATTTGTTGGCAGGGTAGGGGTGCTCATTAAAGGTGCGCATTTGGAAATGAGCCTTGGCTGTCACTCCTGAGTAGGGTTTTGGAAATCAGTTGGAAATCAATCAGTTGGAAATCAATCTGCAAGCCAGGGTGGGGCCTTGGTTGGCCTTGAAGACTCCCTGCTGTGACCGGAACAAGCCCACAGAAGGTTCCTGAATCAGGGAATAGCTTTGGAAATGTAGGACTGTAGGAAGTATAGTCTGATGCCCTGGATGGTTTGGAAGAAGGGGAAGCAATTTGAAAGGAGTATGCTGGAGTACCCAAGACAGGAGGTGATGACCTGGTAGCCCTGTGGAGAGAAGTGAAGCTGACGCAAAACCAAAGCAGCATAGGTTGTACTCGGTTCAGATTCACTACTGAAGAATATGGGAAATACACCTTCAAGATTTCAATTTGGAAAAAAGACTGATGTCAGTGATGAATTTTACAAACATTAGATTATAATAGAGTAACACTTGGTAAAAAGTTGACTATCAGGGATTAAGGGAGGGAATCCTTCTGTGTGACCATTTCCAGACTCTGGGCCCCACCTCCAGGTTGTCACTCTTCCTGGCTGGACTGAAAACGTGTTCAGGGTGAGGATTATACTCCATTTTCTCTGTTCCTAGCACATATCATAGAGAAAAATCATAGGTGTTTAGTAGGATAACTTGAACTTGGGTATTTGGTAACTTTATAAACAAAAAGTAGGGGTGTTAGATGGGGAGGAATAAAATTTAGAAATTCTGTGATTATGGAAATGACAGGAACCGCATATAGAAACATCTTAACTGTGGTTGGAAATACTGGATCTTGGGTGCAATGTCAGCCCAGTGATGAAGTGTTGTGAATTGGCAGGATGAAATTTAGGGTTGAAGTTTCGAGCTTGGTTGGAGTTTCTAAGAATGGGGATTAGGGAAAGAAACATTAAAGATTTGAATAGAAACTGTCGGTTCCCATGAGAGTGCTATTTGGAACAAAGAAAACTATATGTAAATCCACTGAGTTTGGGACTTTATCATTGACTTTAGGAGCTTCTGTTTGCTCAGCAATTGTAAGAAGTTCCCTAATTTATTCGGAATGGTTTTTTTTCTCTTTATTTCTTTTCTCAAAAAACAAAGTATAACACCTCAACCAAGAACAAGAGGACAAGAAAGACCGACAAGCCCAATTCCTTTGCTTGGTGAAGCACATTAACCTTGAGGAGCTGCATTAAGGAGAGGACTTAGAGATTAATGGAAGACGATAAGAGAGGAAAAAATATTAAGACCTAAGGAAATAAGATGAAGTTGCAAAAGAAAACTTCTTAAAGTAATGTGGAGTTGAACATGAGGGAGGGAATTATTATTATTATTATTTATTACTAATACATGAAGAGGAAGTAAGACCAATAGAGAGCACAAGAGAACAGATTATGGAAATTGTGATTGGAATGTCTGGAAGATCAAATTATCTTTTCATTTCTGCATTTTATAAAAAGATGAACATTTCAGGGACTGAAATACGTTCTGTTTTTTTTTTTTTTTTCCCCTGGGGGAATTATATTGTTAAAACTCCATTATAGCTTCTTTCTTGATATTAATGTACTTGCTAGGCTTGGAGAATCATGGCTGAAGACTTTGCAGCACAAATCAAAAACCATTTAATGAAGATTATGGCTGAGTAGCATAAGAGGGCAGAAGAGCAATGGCCTTGGGCTATATGAACATCTCTCAAAACCAAGAGCGCCTGATTCACAGGAGCCTAGTCCAGCCTCAAGGTCTGTGCTATGACTGGGCCATAATGAAAGTAAGGGATGGATGGAATGGTGAGATGACCAGTGATGAGATTATGTGTCCCTGTCCGTAAGCCTCTTTAAGGAGTTTGGACTTCCAGGAAGTACACATTCTCTGTTTTAGAACACTCTGGCAGAAGTATGATGATTGGACTGTTACATACATTGGTGGGAGGAAGACAATACAGGCTGGAGACGGAAGATAAAGCACTGGGCATGAAGAGAAGTGAGTAGGTTCACCGAGCTATCTGGAATAACAGGATAGGATGATGGGTTGGGTGTGAAGTGGGCGGGTTGAGAATGACTCCTAGACCCCTCCTTGCCTTGAGCCACTAGGTAGATGTACGTGCATCTCACTGAGAGAGGGGAGGACATACCAGATCTGGAATATTAAAAAATTAAACAAATGATTTTTTAAAAATTGTAAAATACATAGAACATAAAATGTGCCATCTTAATCTAACTGTAAAGTATAGTAGTAAGTACTGGTGTAAGTACATTCACATTGTTGTACAACCAATCTGCAAACCTGTTTTCATCTTGCAAAACTAAAACCCTATTCCCATGAAATGACCCCTCATTCCTTCCTCCTCCAACCCCTGTCAATAACCATTCTACTTTCTCTATGAATTTGACAACTCAAGGCAGGTATCTCATATACATGGCATTAAACAATATTTGTCTTTTGGGGACTGGTTTATTACATGTAGCATAATGTTCTTAAGGTTCCTCTGTGTTGTAGCACGGGTTAGAAGTTCCTTCCTTTTTAAGGCTGAATATTCTTCCACTGTATGTATATACCATGTTTTGTCTATTCATTAAGGACACTTCGCTTGCTTTGACTTTTAGGCTATTGTGACTAATACGGCTATGAACATGGGTTTACAAGTATCTTACAAGATGCTTTCAATCCTCAGAAGTGAAATTTATGGATCACATGGTAATTCTTTTTTCAACTTTTTGAGTAACTGCCATACCATTTTCCATAGTTGCTACAGCATTTTACTTTCCCTCCGGTAATGCCCCAGGATTCTAATTTCTCCACATCTTTGCCAATTCTTATTATTTTCTGTTTTTCTTTCTTTCTTTTTTAAAATTTTTATTTATTTTTAAAATTTCTTTTCAGTGTTCCAGAATTCATTGTTTATGCACCACACCCAGTGCTCCATGCAATATGTGCCCTCCACAATACCCACCATCAGGCTCACCCAACCTCCCACCCCATCCCCTCCAAAACCCTCTGTTTATTTCTCAGAGTCCACAGTCTCTCATGGTTTGTCTCCCCCTCCAATTTCCCCCAACTCACCTCTCCTCTCCATCTCCCCATGTCCTCCATGTTATTCCTAATATGCTCCACAAATAAGCAAAACCATATGATAATTGACTCTCTCTGCTTGGCTTATTTCACTCAGCACAATCTCTTCCAGTCCTGCCCATGTTGTTACAAAAGTTGGGGATTCATCCTTTCTGATGGAGGCATAATACTCCATTGTGTATATGGACCACATCTTCCTTATCCATTTGTCTGTTGAAGGGCATCTTGATTCTTTCCACAGTTTGGTGACCGTGGCCATTGCTGCTATGAACATTGGGGTACAGGTGGCCCTTCTTTTCACTACATCTCTGTCTTTGGGGTAAATACCCAGTAGTATAATTGCAGGGCCATAGGGTAGCTCTATATTTAATTTCTTAAGGAAGCTCCACATGGTTTTCCAAAGTGGCTGCACCAACTTGCATTCCTACCAACAGTGTAAGAAGGTTCCCCTTTCTCCACATCCTCTCCAATGCTTGTTGTTTCCTGTCTTGTTAATTTTGGCCATTCTAACTGGTATAAGATGGTATGTCAATGTGGTTTTGATTTGAATATCCCTGATGGCTAATGATGATAAACATTTTTTCAATTGTCTGTTAGCCATTTGTATGTCTTTATTGGAGAAGTGTCTGTTCATGTCTTCTGCCCATTTTTTGACATGATTATCTGTTTTGTGTGTGTTGAGTTTGAAGGGTTCATTATAGATCTCAGATATCAACACTTTGTCTTTGTTTCTTTCTTTTTAAAAACAATAATAGTCAACATAGTGGTGGAAGAATGTATCTCATTGTGGTTCTGAGATATGTTTTGATATGTGGAACCTGAGGTCTTATAAAAGATACCAGTGAAGGAAAAGGGAATTTTTGAGTCCTTCATGTGCAATTTAAATAACAAGAGAGAAGACAAGATAGTGATGACATAGCTTTTGAATCTCTCTAAATTTCCCCTCAGAAACTGGCAAAAAAAAAAAAAAAAAAAAAAAAAGGTAGATTATAAAACGTTACCACTACCAACAACAAAAAATATGGAAACTTCTAAAAAAATGAAGAATGAGCTACTCCATGAACTCCTAAATACAAAGAGCAAACCAATAATAGCAACACGAACTATGCTATGTAAGCAACTCTGTGGGAGACAGCGGGGTCAGGCAAAGAGAGAGCCAGAGAGGTCAGAAAGGAGCATGTTCCTGTTTTAGTGCGGGAAGCTCAACAGGTTCCTCTGATGATAGCAAATATCGGGAGGGGGGTTTTGCAAGTGCCATGGTTCCTATGAGGGAGAGAGAGCTGTGAGATGTCTAGACAGTGCTAGAGAGTTCTGGGTCCTACAAACTTAAAATTAACAGACCAATGTGTTCTTTCTGGAAAAAGACTTTGCCTGAGAACACACTACTGAGAATGGAAAGCAAATGGAGCAGGACCAGAGTTCTAGGAGAAGGAAGAGAGTCCAGATGAAGTGGGGGAAAGAGACAAAGAAGAGGCCAGTATGAAACCATATTTGTTTTTTTTTTTAATTTTTTAATTTTTTAAATAAACATATAATGTATTATTGGCCCCAGGGGTACAGGTTTGTGAATCGCCATGAAACCATATTTGTTAGTATTTCTTAATAACGACATAAAAGGAAGCTCTAAAATAAGGAAGTCACCCTAACACTCCCTGATTCGGCACTTGGGGACATCTAAAAGGACAGGCAAATCTGTCTCACCTGAACATGAGCAGCAGCAAACGACTTTAGTCACATCTTGTGCAGATTCATTATAAGAAAAAGGGAGTACTAAGCAGAGCCACATTTTTATGGGCAATCATGTAAAAAAAATTACTTTTTTGAAAACAATCTGAAAGAAATTAAAATATTTTTAAGACTATAAAAGAACAGCATAAATTAGAAATAGAAAACTCAGAGACAAAAGCATTAGATAAAAGAAAGATTTGAAAAGGAAACTGACCAAATGAAAAAACTAATTAGAAAAAAAAAAAGAAAAATGTCATTCTAGAATTAAAGAGTGCATTTGAAGAAGTTACAGAAAATAGCGAATAGATGATGAAAAAGAATAAACATTTGGAAAACAAAAATAAAAAGACTTCAGAGAAAGTTACAGATCTATTTAATGTTGACAATAAATGCAGTATATGTAAGTTCCCCCAAAACAAAGCAAAAAAAAAAAGTGACAAAAATACTAAAAATTACATTTCAAGAATAGTTTCTTGAAATTAAAGGAGTCTCAAAATAACACTATGTTTATGGGAAAATTGTCCCAGAATAGCTAACACTGAGACATACACTAATTTAAAACTACTGGACTAATAAGAATAAGAACAAAACTTTTTGAGTTTTTAGACAAGATGTTGAGGTCACTTGTTGGGTGTGGGGGGAAAGCCATAATTAAAACAATAGGTTTTTTTCGCTTTTTTTTTGCAGCAACAGTTTATGGCAAAATAGTAACATTTACTATACTCAAGGAAAGAAATGTGTAAGCCAAGAGTTTTATATTCTGCCAAATGAACTGTCAAGCATGAATGCTGTAGATACTCTTATGAATGAGTAAGAACTCAGCAGTTATTGTTTCCAACATCGTTCCTGAGAAATCTCAGACAACTGAAGGGATTGGGGAGTACAGACTCCGTATTGGTCTGTGAGTATCCAATATACATTTACTATATAACTGAGACTAAGTGATGACATTAAGGGAAACAATATCATAGGACAGTGATGCTCTGATAATGTTGATATGGCACAAACGCTAGAAAATGGTGGGAGAGGAACAGGGTACATATATAAAGTATAGTGTCATCTTGCTAAAAGACTTGTTGGTTTTAAGGTGAAGTAAAATGATATTTCAAATTTAATGCTGAGGAGAAGTGGGGGAGGGACCAAAGGTAACTAGCTATTTTCCATATTACGCATAGTAAGGAACAGACAGAAGACATCCTAAATGACTAATGAAATTATAGATATATTTTTATGCATTGTCATGTAAGAATATCTTGCATTTTCTTCATCTAACTTGACTCTGAAAGCAGCAGAAAGGAGAGAGTTTCGCACTGGAAGATCTGTTGCACCTTTCTATCTTATAGGATACATAGTCATTCTCATGTTCCTTAATTTAGTGGGTTACTGTGGTACAAGCAATAATGTTCCCTCCCCCTCAAGTTGTCTATGTCATAATCCCTGGTACCTGTGAATATGTTTGGCTACATGGCAAAGGGGAATTTAGGTTGAAGATGGAATTAAGGTTGCTCATTGTCTGCCCTTAAAGTAGGAAGGTTTCCGCGGATTAGCTAGGGGGACCTAATGTAATCGCAGGGGTCCCTAAAATGTGATGATGGAGGCAGAAGACAACCAGAGACGGGGCACCGTGATAAAGCTGGCCTGGCGTTGCTGGCTTTGAAGATGGAAGAAGAGGCCCATGAGCTAAGAAATGTGGGCAGCCCTAGAAACTGGAAAAGGGGAGGAAATGGGATCCCCCGTAGAGCCTCCAGAAAGGGATGCAGCCATGTTAACATTTGATTTTAGCCCAGTGAAACCCCTTCTGGACTTCTTAACTACAGAACTACAACATAATGAATTTGTTTTAAGCCATTGCATTTGTGGTAATTTGTTAGAGTAGCCATAGAAAATTAACACAATTAGTTTAGATATTAATTCATCCTCATAGAGTTTATGTTGAATATTGTGATTAGTGTTCAAAAAATTTGTTCTGCCTTCCTTGTAGTGCAGTGAATATCAAACTTTTTTGGTCCTAGACCTACGGACCATACGATCATTTTTACATTATAACCCAATACACACACACACATACACACACACACACACACACACACACACACACACACACACCCTGAAGCAAAAGGCATTGCAAAACAATCCTTCTTTACTATATAGGGTATATTCTATCTATTCCATTTCATTAAAATTAAATTGACTTCACAGCTATTAAATAAACTGATTTATCATCCACAAGTAATTTGCAACATAGAATTTGAAAAATGCTCTTCTAATATGCTTTTCGGCTTGGTAAAACTATACTAGAAAGCTAAAAATTTTCTGTCCTGGACTCCTCTGATAAGGGTCCAGATGTGATTAGATCTGGCCAATGAAATGCCCTTGCATGAAACGAGAGACCACATTTCTACTTTTTTCCCTTTCCCTTGTTTCTTCTAGAAAACGGGTGGAGACCCTGGTTTTTCCACAGTGGAGTTCTTGTGTCCAGTCACCAGCTTTGTAGGTGTTGAGAGGTAGGACTTGGAGCAGAGCCAAGACAGTGTGTTTTATGTATCCTATAAGATAGAAAGGTGCAACAGATCTTCCAGTGCAAAACTCTCTCCTTTCTGCTGCTTTCAGAGTCAAGTTAAATGAAGAAAATGCAAGATATTCTTACATGAAAATGCATAAAAATATATGTGTTCCTAAAGTCAAAATTTTTAGTGGCAGTTTCCTGATTGCCTTATTTGCTGATTGTGGCAAAAGAAGTGATTCCCTTGGCAGATTAGTTCTGAAGTGTTTTTATGGGATCCATTCCCCAAAGGCCAACTTGGAGCCTGTTCTTCTAGCTCTACCAGTGATTTTATAAGAACCCAAATCTCTTTTTCTTAAACTTTCTTTTGAAAATAATTTTTGTTTTCTGCAAATTGACAGTGACCAGGCCAGTACTGTAATCCTGTAGGTATAAATAGTGAGAAGATCTCTTCTAAAAGACATGGGAAAATTACATCTATGGATCCTGGATGGGACTTGGAATCATGAGGTGTAGTTATATCAGAGATGCAGAATCTTCCTATTTTTGAGCAATTCTGACTTCGAGGGATTATAGAAGTTTTGGAGATGACAGTGATGAGTCGAGTGCATAACATCATGACTGTTAGCAGAAGCCACAGGTACTTTGGGGACTCCTGGGAGGCTTAGTCAGTTAAGCATCTGACTCTTGATTTCCACTCAGGTCATGATCTCAGGGTCATAAGATTGAGCCCCTTGTTGGGTTCTGTGCTCAGCAGGAAGTCTGCTTGGGATTCTCTCTCTCTCCCTTTCCCTTTGCTCCTCCTCCCCCAGCCCTTGTGCACTCTTTCTCTATCTTTCTCTCTAAAATAAATAAATAAATCTTTAAAAAACCCACAGATACTTTGTACAATATATATGAATATAGTTAGATACGTATTTTCAATTTTGGGGTGAGTTTATTTGCAGCCTTTAGTCTTTGAGAACCCTAAAAAACAACAGGTTTTAAAAGCACAGGTAGATTTTATGTGAAAAATATTTAATTACTGATATGACCCAGTCATTGGCAGATTGGATCAGAAAGAATGGATGCTAGCTGTAAACACCCCTGGCAGCTGAGGTGGTGTCCCGTAGGGTGACCATCAACCTTGTTTATTAATAATACATTTTTTTTCCCAGAAAGAATTGTTTGTTTACAAAATTACAGAAAGATAAAATAAATGTAAACTTAAGAGGAAAAATGTTTTGGCCACAGGCACATGGGTGGCTCATTCAGTTAAATGTCCAGCTCTTGATTTGAGCTTGGATGATGGTCTCAGGGTCATGAGATCAAGTCTCCCACTGGGCTTTGTGCCGGGCATGTCCTCTGCTTAAGATTCTCTCTCTCCCTCTGCCCCTCCCCCAACCCTCTCCAACCTTGTCCTGGGTTCCCCCCCCCCCCCCCCAATACCACCCCCAAACATAAGAATACACATTTTCTCTCTCAAGCTCAAAAAAAAAAAAAAAAAAAAAAAAAAAAAAAAATAAAGAAAGGAAAAAAAAAAAGACCAGATGAAGCCAGGGAAGAAATGGATATATAACATGAGCTAATAGGATCTTCGGCACTTTTTTTAGGAGACGGGAGGAAAAGGAAGATGACTTTCATCATACTCCACCAGGGGGGCACCGAGCCTGTGACAGTTTACAGCTCTTTGTGTAGGATTTGAGAGACCTCACTTTCTCCCTAACCCTGATTGACCATATATATGTTAACCACAGGTTAGTTAAATAAATGCCTTCAATCTTTAGGTAAATTCAGAGCATTTTTCATTTCCTGACACAAAAATTCCCCTGGGTTGTCTCTTTCTCTGGAGGGCAGAGGGAAGAATAAGTGAAAAATGGCTCCTCTGAACAAAGGGGCACGTCTGAGTTCAGCTTCCCTGGGGCAGACTGGATCTGAGTCCTGGTGACCACTTTGGTGTCTTGCAATTTATTGATAAAAGTGGGGTCTGTTTCTCTGCTTCATACTCTTTACTAGCTATAGCTGACCTCTAGTAATCACCAGGCTGACCATTTTGTGCCCTCTTATTCTTATCGGCCTAGGAGATGTTTGCTCTGTGGGATTTTATTTAGCCTAGATATTTTTTGAAACACTTGTTTCGAAATACTGGTGGAGGGTAAAAATACTAACAAGTGAATAAAGTTAGTGTCTCTAAAGCAGTATCTCCTAACAATACTTAAAAGAGTCAGTGTATGAAGAACAGGGCTGGTCCATAGCAAGGGCTAAAAAAGTAATTGCCTTTATGCTGGCGGAAGCAACAATTAGAAATACTTCTCATTCCCCATATTAGTCTTCACATTCAAGCACCAAGTGGCTCAAGAGAGAGGCTCCTGTACGATCCCAGCAAACCATTAAAGCTGTTTTTGTTCTTCAAACAAATGTCAAAAAACAGCAAGACTTTAGTCTGCTAATTGCTAATATCCCAAGTAGTTGAAACCAGAGAATCTACAGGGCAGGGCCTTAGGGTTTAAACCTGAAACCAGAGATTGGTGCCAAATGCTTTTTTCTTTTCATTTCTTTTTAAACCAGGTGTTTTCCTCAGGCTAAATCATCAGCCCTGGAGATCCTGGAAAGTCATAGCAATTAAAATATAGAAAGGTATATTTAGAAGTCTCCCAAATTGTCTTCATGGTAAATTTTGACAATCATTTAAACCAAGTGAAATTGAAATCCATATCCTTTCTTTTTTGCTAATGATAATAATAATAATAAATAGCAGCAAACAACAGCCAACATTTACTGAACCTTAATCATGTGTCAGGTGCTGAGGAAAGTACATCAAGTCTGTGGCAGGATGTAAACCTCACAAACACATTATGAATTAAATATGGAACTTAAAGAGGTGATGAAACTGGATACAGAGCAGTTAAACAACTTGCCAGAAGTCTCAGATGATAGTATGTGATGGAGCAGGTTTCAAATCCAGGCCCTCTGACTCCAGAGTCCATTATAAGTCTGTATGCCCTACCTTCCCATACCCCTACAGCCAAACAAATGTGAATGTAGCAATTCCCCACTATGGCTTCTGGGCTGACTCCGTGGGTCTCATATAAATTCTATTTACTATAATCAGAATTGGTAGTAGGTAGGGAAACTGAAAATGTCCACAGGCATAAAGGAGTCATGACAAATGATAAAACATTCAGGTTCTTCTGGTGTCCTGGATGGCAGTTTAAACCCACAAGAGATTATTTAGGGGTTACAATGGATTTTTAAAATAAAGTTTTGATTTATTAAAGTAATAATATGAAAATTAATTTTTCTGAAGTGCTTGACTTTAACTGAAAATGTTATGACTCTAAATAAAAATCTAGGTAATTTCAGCAATTACTTTTAAGCGGGTTTTACAATATCTTTTACGACTTGTAGATTAAAACTGTTCTAAGTGTTGAAAAATATCACTAATATTCCTTGACAAGAATTTTGACAAAACTTCACTTCAAGGACTCAAATAACTTTTATAGTCCAGCCGAGATAGGGGAGCAACCCAAGTGTCCATCCATAGACAAATGAATAGCCACCGAGTGGAGAGTGTACTGAGAGGTTTCTGGGCACGAGTGAGCAGCGAGGCATACTATATTTGGGAACAGCAGCATTTGGGAAAAGCAGATGGTATTGGGTGTCTATATATGTGTGGAGGCCCGTATTACTTAGACAACCCTGTCAGCCCTACAGTGAGTCACTCTCAAGGGAAAAAACGTGTTAGCCCCAGTTATCCCTCTATGTGTTTGTGATGGGGGAGGTGTGGAGGTGTGGGAACATAGAGGTACTAGTAGACATTTCATGAAACATAAAGAACAACAACTTCCTGCCTTCACATCCAAATATGGTTGCAAGACCAGAACCTGTGAGTAGATATATTAGGCATCTAGAGACAAATAAAAACAAAAGCCCAAACCAGAAATCAAACAAAAACCAACCAGGAAACACAAAAACAAAACAAAACAAAAACTACAGGTTTATCTGAGAAAAGTCTAGAACCTATGGGATGAGGCCAGCTAAAGATTCAGAGGAAGTAAATAAATAGCAACTGTTTTTCTTTAACACCAGTCATTCTTCACAATACTCCTATGGAGTAGGTATTATTTTGCAAATAAGAAAACTGAGACTCAGATATGTAAATTAATGTATCCAGGATTTCACAGAAAGCAAATCAGAAACACAGCCCAGGTTCCCTAACTTCAAATCCCCTATTTACATTCTGCCAAGATCTTATATTTTTTTGGCCAGCAAGAATCAGAAAAGAGCATTTCATGTTACTTAGCTACATGCAATTTGGAGATGGTGCTTTTGAGCCCTGGCAGAACACATGGTTGTATCCTAAGGGGAATGGGCCTTCTGGGATTCCCTGCTGTGCTCATGGATAAAACACACTTTATTTGGGGAGGTCTCTCTGACCCTCATTTCCTCTCACAAATGGAGACAAATACTATTTTACATTTATTTGTTTATTTATTTGTTTGTTTTCTGTCTCCCTCACCAGAATGTCATCTCTATGAGGATGGGCCACATTATCCTCCCCCATGCCCATAGTCCTGAATAGAGACAGTAAGTATTTGGTGAAGTTGTGAAATAAATGACCATACTCTGTACTTGCCACCACTATTGGTTTCCCAGTGCTGCTGTAACTAAGTACTACCCACCGGGAGGCTTAAAAAAATAGAAATCTACCATGTCCCAGTTCTGGAGGCTAGAAGTCTGAAATCCAGCGGTCAGCAGTGTTGATTCCTTCTGAGAGCTGTGAAGGAGAATCAGTTCTATGTTTCTTTTCTTGTCCATGTTTGGTGTTCTTTGACTTCTGCTACGTCACCCTGATTTCCACCTCCATCTTCATATGGTGTTCTCCTTGTGTGTGTGTGCTCATGTCTATCTTTTTCCTTTTCCTAAGGACACCATTGGGTTAGGGGCCCACTCTACTCCAGTTAAGATGAGGTCTCATCTTAACTAATTATATCTGCAAAGACTCTCTTTCCAAATAAGGTCACATTCTGAGGTATGGGGGTGGGGGGCATGTGGGGGTTAGGGCTTCTGTATATGGATTTAGGAGAGGACATACAGTTCAACCCATGATTTCACCCAAACACACTATTAAATAAGATATAGTCTTGGTCCCTGAGGCGCTCAAAAAGTTCCAAAATATGACCTATGAAGCAATTTCAGGAGATGTTTAAAGGTTTTAAGCAACAAATGGGTTTTGTTTGTTTGTTTGTTTCTTTTAACACAAGTTAAGGAAATTTTGAGTTAAACCATTTAAGGAGTTTATTTTCAGGATTTCTGCAAACTTTACATACAATATGACTATATGTTGTGTAATACCCTATTCATTGAGGATCTTACATGATTGTTTTTCTACAGAATCAATTTTGGTAAATGCTGGCAAAGTTTAAAAACACTCCTTTGAGAGTTAAGAAGTTGATCTTGGAAAATATTTAATGTTGACTCCTCAGGTTCTTTATTTATAAAATGCACCAACCATTCACAGAAA
The DNA here is from genome assembly GCF_022355385.1 of Mustela nigripes. Taxonomy (NCBI): domain Eukaryota; kingdom Metazoa; phylum Chordata; class Mammalia; order Carnivora; family Mustelidae; genus Mustela; species Mustela nigripes. The sequence continues at coordinate 86,153,049 of NC_081569.1, forward strand.
CTTCTATGGAGAGTTGTTGCAAGGATCAGGTAAGATCAGGTTTGTGAAAGGGTTTAAAATTGATAAACGATTCTAGATATTTAAGGCATTGCACTTAAAAATCCTAAGAAGGAAGGTACCCCTTCAATCAGCTGGATACAGATACTAGTGTTAGTGTCTAGATTCAGAAACTGGTGTAGCCAAATAGTAAAAGGGGTCTCTTAATTCTTTATTTGGAATAAAATAGAGCTTTAAAAATTTTTTTTTTGTTTTTTATTTTTATTTTTTACGTCTTTGCTCATCTGCTGTATTTTGCTTCCTCGTGATTTTCCCCGCAGCCTGGACTGACGTCGTTGCCGCGTTGGCTTCTGGATCACACAGTACAGTAGCTTGTCCAGCCATTGCTGGCTTGTAGCCAGTTTGGTTAAGGATCCTTGACTTCTGCATTGAGGGACAGGGGGCAAAGGGGAGGAGCAGTCACATATCTTGATTTGGGGAGAATGGCACCTTATTTATCTCAAAGGTATGTTCTAACCTTCCACTCTTTTCTACTTACTTCCCAGAAAGTTGGTGAGCATGTGTGAGGACTACCTAGATACCTAGGAGCTTGGAGAAAAGTGGTCGGTTACCATGGCAGCAAGAGTGAAATAAATGTATATGTGTATGTGTGTGTGTGTGTTTCCAGTTGTTAATCCTGACCAGAACACAGAGTCTTGAGCCCAATTTTTTTTTAGATTTCAGGTGAGAAAGCAAGTGGCAGATGATGAAATGTATATCAATATCTATTTTTAGAAGAGGCACTGTTGGGTTAAAAATGAAATTCAGGCATGGGAGTGAATGCTCGTCAGTCCTTTTCCTTGAAAAAGGAGACATGCATATAATTCAAATGGATACAATTTTGGTAATAACCATGGTTACTAAAATGGATGTACTTTATACTCAGTGAGAGAAAGCAGCATGACAACAGTTGCTCATTTCACAATAGTAAAGCCTCTTCATGGCAACTAAAAATGGAAGAGCCAGCCTGTGTTTGTAAGCAACTTATTTCAGCCTCAGACGATCCATTTAAGCTAAATGACATGATGAGATGCTTAAGCTAAACAGCATGATGGGACACGAAGATTTGGTAAACACGCAGACATGTGTTTGAATGAGGAAACAATGCGAAGAAAGCATGGCACAAATGGTTCAGAGAAGTGGAAGGAGATGCTTTTCTTCAGTTTATTTGTGAGGCCTAGATTGGCTCTAGAGAATGGAACAGTAGCACTAATCCCAGATATTGACAGGAACGGAAATCTGAAGTTCTCTATTCACCGGGTTGTTGGCCGCTGTAGTGAAGTCTTGATTTGGGGCATCTCTACAAGGTGCAAGTATGTTTGATAAAAGTAAATTGATGCTTAGGTTCATTCCACATCCTGACAATATAGAAGGTTGACATGTATTCTTCGACCTATTTTCTGAAGAAGGAGAAAGGCTTTCCTCTCAATATTCAATATATTTATACTTGAGTTAGATATAGCTAGGAGTAAATTCTTAGTACGCACTGGAAACAGAACTCCTATAGGAGTTTACCTGCTACTGAGGGTATCTTGCTCAAGATCTATAAAATACTGACCCATTTTCCTTTATCCACAGCAGTTTGGTTATAAGAACTGAACAGTTAAAAATCATACATAAAATTGATTATGGCTAAAATGTGAATAAATAATGAATGAAACACTTAGAGAATTTTTTCCAATAGGGTGTAGAGATAAGGAGTTGCTTGATTTTTTTGGTCCTTATTCAATAACCTTTTCAATGAATATGTATTGAGTTTCAACTATGAGCCAAGCACTTTGAAAACCTTTTCCTTATTTAATTTTAGGGAACTCTTATTAATAGGTGGTAAATGAATGTATTTCAAATAATGATTGCAATGCACATACTACAGAATATTTGGGTTGAACCATATAGAATTGCTGTTTCTAAACAGTTTTCACTTATAAAAATAACAATTCCATAAATTTATACATACACACACATACACACAACCCTTTGGCTGAACATAACTTGCTTGCACTTATGGTCAAGGTTTTATCATAGATTATGTTCGTGGCTTATTTCTATTAATTTCAGGATGACATGGACTAGAGCTAACGATTGCTGTATAACAAACAGCTATTAAACTTCAAGGGCACATAACAATGAATACCCAAGGCACTCAGCTTGTGCTCCAGATCTTCTGGTCTGCTGCGTGTATCTCTTCAACTCTTTGACTCAGCAGACTCCCAGCACATGTCCTTGCTGTGGCAGTGTGAGTAGTGCAAGAAGGCAAGCAAAATATGCAAGGCTTCTTAAGATCTAGACATGGAGCTGGCCCGTTGACACTTCCAACATCCCATTCCATTGGCCAAATAAGTAAGTACAGCATGGACACGGGAGGAGGGGAAGAATTGAGTTCAATTATGTATCTACACACTGGCCTCCCACCAAAAGGAAACATGTTATCTCTTTATGTCACTGAAGGTTGCTAGAAAAGTACTTCTCTGTAAGGAAATGAAAGCATCATCATTGTTGTCAACATCATTATCACCATGATCTCAAATACATGTCATGCTGCTATAGACCAAGCATGCTTCTAAAAGCTTTACTTTGATTTTTGTGACAACTTTGTTTTTGGATGTGTTCCTCCAATTTTTTAACTCAGTATTTTTCTTCACACAAATCTTTTGTACTAAAAGTTTTTTGATGCCTATATTAAATTGTACCTTTCCCCTGTATTATTTTCTTTGGGGGGGAAGGGTCCTATTTATTATAGTCAAAGAACATTGTACAGTTCCAAACAAGACAAAAAAAAAACATTTAGTAGACACTTTCTTTGGGGACAAGGCTACTAAAATTTATTTACATAAAAAGGATTTCTAGCTTTTCTACTTGGTCAACATATTTGAAACAATCTTTCTTTAAACCATACTTAGATATAATCTAGTTTTGCTGCTTACTTATCTTTAGCTTTTTAGGTTTTTAAATTCCAGCATAGCTAGCATATAGTGTTATATTTGTTTTAGGTGCACCATACAGTAGCCCAACAATTCCATACATCACCCAGTGCCTCACGATAAGCGCCCTCCTTAATTCCCATTGACTATTTCACCCATCCCCCACCCACCTCCCCTCTGGTAACCATCAGTGTGTTCTCTGTATTTAGGAGTCTGTTTCTTGGTTTGTCTCTCTCTTTCTCTCTTTTTCCTTTGCTTGTTTGCTTTGTTTCTTAAATTCCCCATATGAGTGAAATCATATGGTATCTATCTTTATCTGACAGACTTATTTTGCTTAGCTTTATAGTCTCTAGCTCTATCTGTGTTGTTGCAAATGACAAGATTTCATTCTTTTGATGGCTGAGTAGTATTCCATTACATATGTGTGTAATAGAATATACAGCAGTGTTTAGAGGTGCAGGGCAAGCAAAATGTATTAAATTGCATTAAATGTGTAGATTGCATTGGGTAGTATAGACATTTTTAGAATATTAGTTCTTCCAATCCATGAGTATGGAATGTCTTTCCATTTCTTTGAGTCATTTCCCATTATTATTTTCCTATCTAGGCATTTAAGAATTATTTATACATTTGAGAGTTAGGAAAATGTTTTCTAATTTGTTCATCAATGGTCAACTTGCTCAATCAGCTCTACCTGCCAGGTGCTGGACTGCTGCCAGTGATACCAGGGAAACAAAGCTCAGGGCTCCTTGTTTCATTGCAGTTTCAGAGTTTACCTGGAAATCTGATCCTGGCACTCCCATCATTTGCAGAGTAGTTGACATAGGCTCCACTTAGAAAGGAATGCTGTGACATTTTAGAGTAATGACTGAGAGCAGCTTTTTTTCCAGGCTCCTCCCAAACCATCAAGGAAGTGCTGCTTGCTAGAAGTGTTTAAGAAGTATCAAATGTACTTGGGGGGCTCAGTGGGTGAATTCAGCGTCTGCCTTTGGCTCAGGTCATGGTTCCAGGGTGCTGGGCTGGAGGCCTGAATCTGGCTCCGTGCTCAGCAGGGAGTCTGCTTCTCCCTCTCCCCCTGCTCTTCCTACTCACGTGCGCTTTCTCTCTTTCAAATAAATAAATAAATAAGTACATTTGATAATAATGTTATCTCTTTGCACAGTCATTCCTGTTAGAAGGTTTTGGCCTCTCAGCTTTACATGTACGGCTCTTTCCTGGGTTCCAAGCCAGAGCAGAGGTAGCATGTATTTCATTCTTCAGTAATGTCCACACCTAGCTCGGGTCTTGGCCAGCAAAAGCAGCAAGGCAAAGTCTATGCGATGTTGAAGGTACAGCCTTGCCTTCTACTTAATCTTGATTTCCTTGGCAAAACATTCATTTTCTTTTAATTTAAAAATAATTATGAACCTTTATTATGGGCTGGGCATGATGGGAGGCATTTAGAGCTAAAACAGGGATCTGTGTCAAAGAGAACCCATGGGAGCTGAGAGAGGGAGCACCATCAGGGGGAGAACCGAGGGACCTCTTGTTTCTTGTGCTTCCTGCTCTGGGATCTAGGAATAAGGTCCCTTTCCTCATGCTCAGGTGGGAAATCATTTAAGAGTTGCTTTAAAAAAAAATGATGGATATAATTATGGTTCATGCCCAACAAGGTTCTCTGCAGACGTTGACATTCTGCTCTCTCTCAGCCAGTCTTGGCTTTCCTGCATGTTGGGCTCCGTTGAGCTGACAAAATCTTTTCTTCAGTTTAAATGACTTCTGGTACAGGGACAATGCCTTCTGTGGAAATGTGCCTGAAGGCTCAATTATTAAAAGAAAAATGATCCTCAACTAGAACGTGTTATATTTTTAGTTTTTTATTTGTATGTGTTCCACAGAGAACTAGTTTTACACAGAGGCTCTCCTATACTGATCATGTAACAACATGGAATTAACATGACTCATTCACTCTCTCTTCCCAGAAGGATTATGAGCAACTTGGTTTAGGTGATCTATCAGGGTGCCTCACTCGTAGAATACATTGTAAAATATTTGTTTATTGACTGCGGTGACAGCTAATGAACAATTCAACAAATATGCAGTGGTCCACTATACCACCCCTGGATGAGATACTAGTAAGCTTAGAGTTTGTTTGTTTTTAAGATTTCATTTATTTGACAGAGAGAAAGAGCACAAGCAGGGCAAGCGGCAGAGGGAGAGGGAGAAGCAGGCTTCCTGCTGAGCAGGGAGCCCGACACGGGGCTCAATCCCAGGACTCCAGGCTCATGACCCGAGCTGAAGGCAGATACTTAACCAACTGAGCCACCCAGGTGCCCCTGAACTTACAGTTTTACAAATTCTTCTCTGGGAGATTTCTTCAAGTAAGGAGTATGTGTACACACAAGTGCTATTTTTCAAAAATAGCTGTGCTTTTCTACAAAAGAGAAAATTTAAGATAATGTTTAAAACACAGCAACCTGATTTTATAAGCTCTTTGTCCTAGAGAGTGGATTTTGGCACTTTCCCTACAGTGAGAGCCACTGGGCTGTGCTGATGGCTGGTCATGTGCTCTGCTGCCTATTAGAGTGTCCAGTGATAGGCAGCGATGCCGTCAGGACAGTGTAGGGAATCGTCAGGGAACGGACCAACAGTAATAATCCCTTCCTTGTCTAATCATGAGGCAGGAGGTGGATACCACACTAAATGAATAGAACCTGCCTTCCCCCGGTCTAAACAAGGAGGAGGAGGAAGCTTCGTGGGTTTTCCTCCATGTGAAGTGGGTTTCCAGTTCATAAAGCTCTGTGTCTCTTCTCGCCTACCACCCAGAGGTTCATTGGCAGGGCGCCTCTCTTGCTGATGGGTAGCCGGGGAAATCTCATAGAAGCCTTCGCTTTTCGATTGCTAGAAGAGAAGACAGAAGTGTGGGAAGCAAGTAAACATCCTGACAATGATTTCAGTTCCTTTCTTCTTTCCTGCATCTGTCTCTCTTTCTCATCTTTTTTCCCTTCATTCTTTCCTCTCCTCATTTTTGTAAAAGCAAGAGATGACCTACCTGCTTCTGTCATCCCTTGGAAATGAGTGAGGCTGTCAATGGTCAGATATTTCCTGACAAATCGGACTTTGTACCTCGCTCTGATTTTGTTGCCGCTCTAACAAAGTGATGCACTCGCTTTCTTTCCTTGGTGGGAAAGGTCCATGCAACAGGTCTCAGCAGGGAGGCTATGTCAATACCCCAGCCAGAAGCTCCCCTTAAAGCAAATTGGACTCAAGTCTAGGATAAACTTCTACGTTTCTTTGGAGTTTTTTGAATCTTTAGAAGTCTAGCATTGAACAGATGATGAGGACTGGTTTTTGACATTTTTTTTTTGTACCTTCAGTGGGTTATCAAATAGTAAAAATCTTACCTATAATTTTGAAAGTGAACCTTTCTTCCTATTCTTTCCCTTGATCACACACAAACTCAGGAAATTATGGGGATAACTCAGTTAGCAGTATTGCTCATACTTTAGTGTTCCCAGAGATCTCCTGGGAATTAAGATTCCATTTCAGTAGGTCTTGGTGAGGCCCCAGATTCTGTGTCTCTAATAAGATCTTAGGTAATGCTGATGTGGCTGCCCCAGGACCACACTCTGAGAACTAAAGAGCTATTATGTTTGAATACCCATGTTTTAGAATGGCCTCTGGAGTATGGATTCCTATTTTTCAAGGATGTTTACTTTGCCAGATCCAATTTGAAAATGTGTCCTTAAGTGATGCTGAGCGGGATTCCTCTGGTGAAACTCTGCAAATTAGCTCGAAAGATAAACTGAATACCAATGGATAGTCTGCCCACCACTAAAGACTTCTTATGGGTTGAGGTCGTTCACTGCCTTAATCTTGTCTTTCTGACACAGGAAAAGCATGGAGAACCACAAGGAAAATGTATGACCATAAGTTAACAGCAGAGGTCATCCCAGTGAATGGGATACCCATGGCCAAGGTGATAAGATGCCTCCTGTTCCCGTTGATGACTTTGTGAACTTGGACAACAGATTGACTCCTTTCTGACTCTGTCTCTATAGCTACGAACTGTGAAAGTGAGAGGATGGCTCTTTTCCAACTGGTGAGGTTCTTTATTGCAATGACACAATCAAACCTGGGACCTAGGACTTGCGTAGCATGGCATGTTTCATTCACATCAATCGCAGTACAGGTGTGGAAAATATTATTTTGAATAATAATGCTTACTGTGTGCCATGTAGTCCAAATGCTTACCATGTAGTAACAATCTTATTAGGAAGGTTTTATAATTATCCCTGCTTTATGATAGAGAAATAGAAGTAGCCAGATGATAAATAACGTTGTCCTGTGTCAAACCAAGCGCCTGGACACAGTAGCAAGGTGAGGGCCTCCAGATATGTTTAGTTTGCTCTGCCTCTGGATTCTTCTTCTTCTTCTTTTTTTTTAAGTTGAATTGGTTGTCAACCGTTATAGGCTCTTTCCTGTTTCTTTTGAAAAACCAAAGTATCGGGCATCTTTAGACTTGTGTTCCTGCACAGCAGCCATCAGCGGGTGCAGAGCAGTGACCCTGCCCCTTGGGGGGGGGTCAGCATCCCGGCTTACCACAGTTGTCGCCCGGCCCATTTCACTTGTGTGCAGTGATTCCTGGCACCAGTGACCGTTTGGGCTTGAAATCCCTGTGCATGCTGTCATCGTCAAGAATATTTATACAACTAAGAATCACCACCCTTAGTAAGTATTCTGTTGAGCTTTATCAGGGTAGAAGTCACTGTACTGGACTCCAGAGTGTCTGGGTATGAAAGACATGGGGCTCAGCCCTTGAGATTTCTTTCTGCTGTGATCACAGTCATATTTTCAGTTTTAGAAGTATACTGTTTGCTGCTATATACCATCAAAGGAACAGTTCCATGACTCGAGGGTGTGCTAATGGGCATGACGCCACACTGATGTAGCAGGAGGACTTATTGTCAGCTGTGCTCGGTCTTTCCTCTCCTTTTTCCTTCCCAGACTTACCACTTTGTTTTTTTGCAATAATTCATTCACTAAGATACAGAGAGTGCTGAGTGACTCTCCCTGGAGGGGGAGTAATTTCACAGATGTGTACTATGAAAGCCCTTATAATACATATATAACTATTTAACTATGTAATTATATATATATATATATATATAGAGAGAGAGAGAGAGAGAGAGAGAAGTGGAGAGAGACAGAGAGAGGCAGACAAACGGACAGAATGAAATATATGGATTGTTTTACTTTTTATTTTAAAAAAGATTTTATTTATTTATTTGACAGAGAGAGATCACATCACAAATAGGCAGAGAGGCAGGCAGGGAGAGAGGGGAAGAAGCAGGCTCCCTGCAGAGCAGAGAGCATGATGTGGGCCTTGATCCCATGACCTGAGCTGAAGGCAGAGGCTTTAACCCACTGAGCAACCCAGGCACCCCTGTTTTACTTTTTAGATTTTTATTTTTTATATTTTTAGGAAGGAGTGGATTGTTTTTTTAAAGGGTACTTGCATAAAAACATTTTCCAAGTCAATTTGGACATGACCGATTCTTCACCTTCTATAGTCTGGGTCACCGAAGAGATTGTTCTTCTAGAGGGAATGCCCAGGACCTGGGGACAGTCAGAAGATGAGGGAGGACAGGGGAGTGAGGGGGAGAGCCAGAGGGAAGGAAGGAGGGAGGAAGAGAGGGAGGAGGGAGAATGAGGAGGGGAGGGGGGGAGAGAGGGAGAAGGACACGGATGGGAAGGGAGGGAGAAAGGGTGAGAGAGATACAGAAGGAGAGAGGGAGAGATTGTGCGCTGGCAGATGAGCTCTGAGAAGACAGGGCCTGTATCAAAGGAAAACGACATCATCTGGCCTGGGTGAGCAGGAAGGAGTGGAGGGAGACGGATGAGGCAGGTGAACATGCTTTTAATTAGCCTAAACAGTAGCTGGCACAGCTTTCTTCTGCTTCCAAGCAGTCATATAAGAATGGGTGCCTAAGACTGAGCTCATTATTATTCCTAAGCCAGTCCAGAAGTGGCACCTGCTATAAGTCTCTGTGTTCTCTGTCTTCTGTAAACCCTCAGCAAGCCGTCTTTTTCCCTGGCTGGCAACAGTCTCACACAGGATGTGTTTTTGAACTCTATCTCCAGGAAGTGTCTGGGGTGGCAAGGCTGGCCCTGCCCTGGGCCCTGTCAGCCAGGGCAGCGGCAGACAGAACACAGAGTGATAGAAAGGGAGGAAGAAGAGAGTGGGTTGTTGCTAAGGGGGAGGTTGTATGATTTTGCAGGGGGCAGTTTGGGGCAGAAAGGGGGGGCAAGAAGAGGAGGATTTGACAAAGCAGAACCAGTCATGTGACCATATGAGGACGTGTGAAAACGATGGGGAAAAGAATATGATCCCAATAGCCAAGTATGTGGAGCTGTCGCTATGGGACCAGCATTAATTCAAGGACTCCGAGTACCAAAATCCTCATTTGCAGACCGGGAGGGAGAAACGCAGCAAGGTTAAATAACAGACCCCATGTCTCAGGGACCAGGCAGCCTGATGCTTCCGCTCTAGTTCTCAGCACGTCCTGCCAGGCGGGCAGGAAAGAAACACAGCAGGGGTTGTGGGTGAACCAGTTAGTGCAGGGGGGGGGGGGGGGGGGGGGGGGGGGGTGGGGGGGGGGGGGGGGGGTGGGTAGTTTGCAAACTGAGTAGCAAAGTGGAGAGTTCTCCAGTCTGTGTGATCACATTCCAGAGGATGTAACCCAGGTGCCTGCTTTTGCACTACCCCTTGTGGATGTGGCTTTGAGCCACAGTTTTCTTATCTACGAACTGTGCCTGATAACCCGAGTGGGTGCTCATCAGGATTAAGTCAGATCGGATGGGCAGAAGACACTTTGGGCATTATCGAGTGCTTTGTTTGTGGTGGGACTCTGGATGTTACGGCTCTTTCTGGTCACAGAAGGGGTGCAAACCTTAATTGGACCATTGCACCTGTGGGCGTGGTAAACTACCTTCCGTCCCACGATGCGTTTTCCTAGCTGATGTCCCGATGTCCCTGTTGTTGGCTAGAGCTCTCTTCTTCTTTATCTTGTTCTTCCCACTCTGTTGATTTTTCCAAGTGTCTGAAAGTGTTTTTCCTTTCACAGGGTGAGTGGTTTTGGCCTCTGGAGCCTGTATTCCTGGCCATCCTGTGAGTTGCTGCCACTGCTAAGAAGTATCTGTGGCAAAGTCATTGCTATGAACTCAACAGCTGCCTGGACTCCCAAGGACCACATTTTTCTGCCTTGCCAGAGCAGGGTCATTTGCTCAAAGTCAAACAAAATTGATTTTTCTATTTTCTTTAGAGTGACTGATAGCATCTCAGAGTTGACAGTCCTTCTCGTCACTGACCTGATGTTGTTTAGAGGAAGCTTTCTAATTGGACAAAATGGGGAGAGGAGATGGGGTGTGCACAACTGGGAGGACAGGACACAGCAACATCACCTTGTTTCCCATCTCACCTGTTCGCAGGTTATCTCAGCATTCCATCGTCTCTCTCTAGGGCCAGTATAGGTACCACAGCGACCTGGGCATGGCTCACTGCATGCTGGTTCTCCCTTTCAGGGACCTGTTCTCCGATGCACCTCACCCTCCCACGCTTGTTTTATTCTCTGCAGGTTGTTAATTAATCCCCACTTGAAATGTCACTGCTCCCAGCCATGTTTGCTTATTAATAGAAAAATGGTAAAGAAAGAAAAGCCTGTAGGACCCCAAAGGATATATCTTTATGGAGGTAGAATTTCAGGATTTGGCACAAGGATTCTTAGTTACTGAAATTCCCAATTCTGTGCCTTTTTGATTTTGGGGCCCTGTATTGTGACTGCTTTTCCTCCTGATTATCATCTGGCTTGTTACTTCTCTTCATTCAGGTTTCTATTCAAATAATAGCTCCCCAGAGAAGCTTATACTCACCTCCTTATGTAATCTATCACCCCTGTCAACCCTGATCTTGCCTTGAGTTTTTTTTTCATAACACTTATCACTACTTGACATTATATTCTGTAGTTGCTAATTATCTATATACCTTAAATAGAATGTAAGCCATGTGAGCTCGGGGACATTGTCTGCTTCAATCATCACCATGTCCCCTAAAATAGTGTCTTATTAAGCACCAGGAGATTCTTTTGTATTCAAATTAGTCACCAGGAAACTTTCTGGTGCTTCTTAATTTTATCAGACGTAACATATATTTATGTTTTTACACAATACACTTTTGTCTTTAGCATATATATTTCTATATGATATGCCTATGCCTTTAGGATTTTGTTTATATTTGTTCATGCATTAATTCAGCAAAAATTTTAACATCTACTGAGTTGTAATCATGAGGCTGGTGCTGAGACGAGGAAGGTAAATGAGGCACAGACGCGGCCACCAAGCTGCTCGCAATGTATGGGGGAAGCTTATGAGTAACCAACAGGGGTGATCCAGTGTGAGATGGGCAAGGCAGTCCAGGTGCGGCTGTATTTTGGCACAGTGATGAAGATGAATGAGAACTGGAAGGGAGACCTGGAGGGCAAAGGATGTCTCTCCAGGTAGAGGAGAGTAGTATATATAAGGTTAAGTAGGTGTAAGAGTTCATGGCAAGTTCACTGACATGGAAGTAGTTGATGTGCTCATGCTGAATGATATGGGCAAATATTGAGGGAGAGAAAGCTGAAGATAAGTGAGATAAGGTGGGAAGTTGTGAAGTCATGAATGCCATTTTAAAGAGTTTGAACTTTTCCTCAAAGAGCCAACAAGGGATTTTTAACAAGGGTGAGGCCTAAATAGATATGTGTTGATTTAGATACTCTGCTTCCTCTCAGATTTTCTCTTATGCCCAGAATTAACATCAGCCTCAATAAGGAAGCAGTGCAGGTATGGAAAAAATTTTGTTTATTTACATTAAAAATGACCAGAGTCACGCAAGAGAAAAGAGTTCTATAGTACCTAAACAGTTCTCTGCTTTCTGCTTGGCATACCTCTTTTTAAGCCTTTTAAAATGGAAAATTTCAAATATATACAAAATGAGCAAGTGGTAGAATTAACCTCCCTGAACTCATCACGCAGCTTCAACATTTGTCAATATTCTGTCATTCTTGTCTCATCTGTAGTTCTGCCCACTTTTGAACCCAGCCAATAAAAAGTAAGAGGTTTATAAAGTAAAATCAGACAGAGTTATAAACAAGGGATGTGAAGAATGAGGGAAGGTTATAATTAAGAGTTCTGTCTGAAGGCTTAGTCTCAAGTAAGCTCAGACTCAGAGAGTAAAGAGGGTATGGATGTGGATAAGTGTTTAGGTGGACGGAGCCATGGGGATGAGAAGGCCTGTAGTCAGTATATTAATGCATGTGGTAGGCGTACAATAATCATTTGTTCAGCTGAATTGGGCTCATGCCCAGTGGTCCCTGTTTGCTTCATCAAGTTGAAGCTTAGTCATTGATGGGAATGAGACAGATACGGAGGAGAGAGTAGAGAAGAGGTAAGGCTGTGGACTAGCTTCAGTGGTGTGTGTAGATGCTATTGGCCCACACAGGAAGAAGCTTTTTTTTTTTTTTAAATGTCCTCTGTCAAATATGTTCAATAACAAGAAACACAAACCCTCTGTGTTTAAAAGGAAAGAGTAATGAATGATTTAGAAGATAGGCTTTCTCAGTCTCTGAGTTCTCTTTCCCAGATAGAATCTTAAAGTATTCTTGGGGTTCAAAAGGTTGTAGAGAGGATTTTGAACTTTCATTTTTGTCCCTGTGGTCCTTTCATATCTTTTATTTTTTATATCTTACTATATATCATGAATACAGCTGGTCCTTCTCTAGTCTGACAGAAGTACCTTTACTCATAGTTTTCTGGAGTGTCCAAGACTGAAACTCAGTGAGTCAGAGATATTACTCTACATTCTACCTCTTTTGTGGAGCATAGAGTATGGGAGAAAATATGATATAACAATAGATTTAACTTGAAACTTACAGAACGAGATTGCTTAGAGCAAAAACCACACATTCAGTGCTAAAGAGGCACATGAGCTTTAAGGACCTTCTAGATAAAGCAGCAGATTGAGTAAATGCATGTTTCATGTGTATATTTACAATTACTCATCTGAAAATGTTTCTGAAATGCAGTAACTATTTAAATATATTAACCTGAATATCAAGCATGATGTATAGGTGTTCCAGTTCCTGGGCTTTGTCATTTGCTATAAAAGAAATGAGAAAAATAAAAAGGTCATTTGGCTTTTTTTTTTTTTATTTTAGGTCATTTGACTTTTTAAGGCTGTTTTGCAAATATTTCCATCATCATCCTGCCAAGGTTTAAAATCATTAGAACTCAAATTTTTACTGCACAAAATAGTTCATGTCCTTCTCATGCAGGTAAATTTTATGGTCATGAGGTATCCTACCCTGCCTTCCTTCCTATTTTTGCAAATGTTCTTATGAACTTATTAAATTCTAGAAAACTTAACAGACACCAATCATGAGAAAGCATGTTTGCCACCTTCAGTGAGCTCAGAATCTCAAGCAGTCATTGGTGTCTTCTTTTATACATTTCTGCATCTTGTTAGTGTTACCCATATTATAGAAATTCTCGTTGTGTTTTATAATTATATTCTAGTTTGTTTCCCTCTTAGATGGATAGTAGGTTAAGATCATGGTGTTTTCCTCTTGGCATTTCTTGGGAGACAATTGTCCACAGCATTTCTGCACATCTTACATCAACTTTTTTGATGGACTATGTTTTCAAGAATGTTTGTATAGCAAACAGCTATACAGAATATATATATATATCCTATATCTATTTAGGATATTGATAGCAAACAGCATGGGAAGATGGATAACCCAGCCTTACATTAGGATTATTGAGGTAGTAAGAGAGTTAGGGCGTGGAAATCACTCAGAGCTGTCCTTGCATGTAGTTGGTACACATTACTGTTTGCTGTTATCATCAGCATTAGTATTATGATCAATTATATGGAATATCCTAATGCAGTGTTCCTGCAACTAAGGATGTTTGTGCTCCCCTGAAGTGTGTCTGGTGTTAAATTAATTAAACAAGGAAGCCATTCAATTGATGTAACTCTAGTGCCATGGTGGCCTATGTAAGCAAACCAAAATCTAAGCCAATAAATGCCTCAAGGGTTGAGGACAACCAGGTACAAACAGCTAACTAGGCTTTAAGCTATAACCAATCAGATACCTTCCTGTCTTTGCTTCTGTACTCTCTCCACAGAAGTCTTTTCCCCGACTCCTGCTGGTAGAGTGCTCCTACTCACTTCTGGTTTTGTGCTGCTTGATTCCAATTAATTTTTGCCTGAATAAGCCCTTAAAATTTTTAATATGCCTCCATTTATCTTTGAACACTGGTAAAAGAGCAGAAAAAGATGATGAAGTCCCTTTATAACATATAATGAGATGATTAGTTGAAACAATCAGATATTCGACCCGGAGAAGGAAAGCTTATGAAGAACCTAGTAGCTGGCTGTCAATATTCAAATGGCTATGGCCTGAGAGTGAGATTAGACTTATTTTGGATGAACCCAAAAATTGAGATGTAGATATCAAAAAGAGGCATATCTGGGCTCCAGGTAAGCGAAGTTTTTGAACATAACTGTTTAAAATGGTCCAGGCTCTCACTGGAAGACACCTTGTAGGAGATACTATTAAGGTCACTCAAGGTGAGGATGAGCAGGAGGGGCATAGATTGGATCACTGCTGAGGTTACTGGTCAGAAGAAAATTTAGAAATCTATTAGCTAAGCTTTCCATACAAAGCAGAAAGCTTATATTTACTTTCTCAGTATTTCCAAAACAAACAAATATCCTAGAGTTTGTTCATTGTGTACTGTTGACCTAAAAAGAGTGATAAACCAACTCAGTAACAGAAATTTTAGTTTCTGCTCTGCTAGTCTGCTCAGATAGACAGCTATATAACTGCACAACTTTATTGTGTAATGGAATCCCTAGAGATGTGGAACTTTCAAAAATACGTATGTATTTAGTTCGAGATGCTGTCATAAAAGTTTCTAGAGAGCAGGGAACTGAGGATACTCTGGAGAAAACCTTTTTGTTTGGGGAAGACCATTTGAGTAGTTTCTTTTGGTAAAATAGATGTAAGGCAAGGATCCTACCCCTGACTGTTCTGGACTTTTAATTCCTTGTTCCTATTTTATATGGCACAAAGAAAGATGGGTGATAAGCTATTGTCAAACACCTTGATTATGGGTTTCTATTCTGTAGAAAGCAGCCAGAAGGGGTGGTTTCATCACCTGCAGCCAGTTCTAGGTGACGTTGGGGTCAGCTACTTTGTGGCAGTTTGGGTGGAACAGTTCCACATAATAAACAATGGTGTGTGTGTGTGTGTGTGTGTGTGTGTGTGTGTGTGTATGTGTGTCTATGTATCCATTTTCAAACTAGATGTTTCCAGTCCATGTCCAAAATGAGTTTCTTGGGTCAACATGGGGACTTACTGAAAAAGCCCTTTGTGGTTTTGTGGTTTTCTGGATAAGCACATACAGGTTCTGAGCAGGAGGCACTAGCAAAGTCAGCCGTGCCAGCACAGTAGGGTGTCCTATTCTAGGCTATCCAAACTGGCCTACCATCTTTTCCTTGGTGGTGGTTTTCTACTTGATTTCTCTTGGATGCTAATTGCAAGGTTTTAACGTAAAAGGGTCATCTCCCAGAGAGACTTTCTCCAATTTCCTATAGCTTTGTGTGGGGAGGCCTGAGGTAATTATAATACTGGAGAGAGAAACTTCTTTTTTCTGTGCTCTTCTGAGAAAGTGCCACCAGATCATACCTGGATCACTGAAGTTATACCAGATTCCATGATTTTGGGCAGCATTAGCAGCAAACATGATTAAGAAGGATTCATTGCAGGGAACCGATGAGATTCTTTGATGTCTTTTCTCTGAATCACTAATAATCAGGACTGACACTCTTAATTTGAATAAATATCCTTGGGTTTCATAGACTTGCTGTGGAAAAGGGGGTGAGACACTAGAGAGAAAAGAAAGGCATTTCCCAGATAAGTGGGAGGGGCTCAGAGAGGACAAACACTGAAAGGGCTATAACCTTTTCTTTTCTTTTTTAAAGATTTTATTTATTTATTTATTTGACAGACAGAGATCGCAAGTAGGCAGAGAGGCAGGCAGAGAGAGAGAGGGGGAAGCAGGCTCCCTGCTGAGCAGAGAGCCCGATGCAGGGCTTGATCCCAGGACCCTGGGATCATGATCTGAGTCGAAGGCAGAGGCTTAACCCACTGAGCCACCCAGATGCCCCTAACCTTTTCTTTTTTATCAGGTAGGATATGCCAGATGCCATTGGTTGAGATAAGCTAGCTCATGACAGAAGTGACAGCCACGCAAACCATGACATTGCCAGAGTCTAATGAGCCTGAATTGATTTCAGTCAAGTTAAATTTCAAACCCAGATTCATTTTAACTGCCATATTAGTAATTCTTCATGGTGTTTATATCTCCTTTGTTATTTTGGGACCTAGTTCAGGTGGTGAGTCTAAAGGTAAGACAGTCAATCATAAACTCAATAAATTTCAAACACAAAGATATTTATTCAAAAACCTAAGCCTCATTGTCTGATGCCATGATGCACACAGGACTTTATTTTGCTATTTTTTGGTTGTTCTTGTATTTATTTAATTTACTGAGGTATAATTGACATACAATATTATATTAGTTTTGCTGTATACTCTAGTGATTTGAGGTTTACATACATTGGGAAATGATCACCCTAGTAAGTCCAGTCATCATCTTTCACCTGATAAGATTAATATAATATTATTGACTATATTCTCCATGCTGTACATTATATCCTCATTGCTTATTTATTTTAAAATGGGAAGTTTATATTTCTAATCCTCTTCACCTATTTTAACAGCCCCCCACCATCCCTACCTCTGTGGTACATATACTCAATGGAATATTATTAAACCATTAAAAAAAGAATGAAATCTTGCCATTTATGGCCACATGGATGGACCTAGAGGGTATTATGCTAAACAAAATAAATCAGACAGAGACAAATACAGTATGATTTCACCTATGTGTGAAATCTAAAAAAATAAAATAGATGATCAAAACCCAAACAAACTCTTCAATATAGAAAACAAACTGGTGGTTGCCAGACAGGAGGTGGATGAAGGGATGAGTGACATAGATGAAGGAGATTAAAAGGTTCAAACTTAGCAGTTATAAAATGAATAATTTATGGAGAGGAAAAATAATGGCATAGGGAATACAGCCAATAATATCGTAATATTGTATGGTGGCAGATGGTGACTACACTTAAAGTGGTGAGCATTTTGTAACATAGAATTGTTGAATCAGTGTGTTGTAAACATTAACATAACTTTGTGTGTCAATTATATTTCAATTAAAAAAAGCATGCTAAGAAAGATATCAAGGAACTTATTGTTTTCTTCTAGGAATTTTATGGTTTCAGGTCATACATTTAAGTCTTTAATCCATTTTGAATTGGTTTTTACATATGATAGAAGAAAGTAGTCCAGTTTCATTCTTGCTTATAGCTGTCCAAGTTTCTCAACACCATTTATTGAAGAGACATTTCTTTCCTCATTGTGTATTCTTGCTTCCTTTGCCGTAAATTAATTGATCATCTATGTATGGGTTGATTTCTTCACCTTCTATTCTGTTCCATTGATCTATGTGTCTGTCTTTATAGCAATACCATACTGTTTTGATGGCTATAGCTGATAGTATAGTTTGGGATAAGAGCATGATATTTCTGGCTTCATTCGTTCTTCTCAAGATTGTTTTGACTTTTGTAGTTCCATACAAATTTTAGAATTACTTGTTTTCATTTGTGAAAAATGTCATTGCAATTTTTATAGGGATTGTATTGCATCTGTCGATTGTGTTGGGTAGTATGGATATTTTAACAATATTAATTCTTCGAATCCATGAGCACTGAGTATCTTTCCATTTAATTGTATCATCTTCAATTTCTTTCATCAGTGTCTTATAGTTGTCAATGTATAGGTCTTTTACCTTCTTTGTTAAACTTATTCCTAGATATTTTATTCTTTTTGATCCAAAAAAGAATATATTCTTTTATATTCTATTTATAGAATATAAATATAATATTCTATTATAAATAGAATTATTTTCTTGATTTTTTTCCCTGATAGTTTATTATTAATGTATAGAAATGTAGCAGATTTTTGTATACTACTTTTGTATCCTGCAACTTTACTGAATGGTTTTTGGAGTCTTTAGGGTTTTCTGTGTGTATAGTATCATATCATCTGCAAATAATAGCTGTTTTATTTCTTCTTTTCTGATTTTTATGCCTTTTGTTTCTCTTTCTTGCCTAATTTTTATGGCTAGGACTTCCCAGTACCATGTTAAATAAACATAGTATGGGAATAGTAAGTATCCTAGTCTTTTTTCTGATCTTAGAAGAAAAGCTTTCGGTTCCTTACCATTGAATATGATGTTAGTTGTAGGTTTGTCATTTATGGTCTTAGTTATGTTGAGGTACATTTCCTTTATACTCACTTTGTTGAGAACTTTTATGATAAATAGATGTTTAATTTAGTCAAATTCTTTTGAGATGATTGTATAATTTTTAACTTCCACTTTGTTTATGTGGCATATCATGTTGATTGATATGTGATGTTGAATTATCCTTGCATCCCTGGAATAAATCCCACTTAATTATGGGTATATGATCCTTTTGATGTATTGCAGTATTTGATTTGCTAATATTTTGTTGAGGATTTTTGCATCTATGTTCACCAGGGATATTGGCTTATAATATTCTTTCTTTGAATGTGTCCTTATCTGGTCTGTCTGTATTCAGTGAGCATCTTTAACATCATCACTGTGAATTCCTTATCAAGTAGATTACTTATCTCTGTATAATTAAGTTCCTTTTCCGATGTTTTATCTTGTTCTTTCATTTGCAACATATTTCTGTTGCCTCATTTTGCTTGACTCCTTGTGTTTTTTCCTACACATTAGGCAAAATAGCTACCTCTCTGTCTCTTAGTGGCCTTATGTAGGTGATGATCCTTGTTATTCAACCATGTTCAAGCCTTTTGGTTGTCACTTAAACCTTTGTGATTGTCTAAACCACTTGATTTATTCTTGATATATACTCTTGGTTGAGGGTGTGCCAAGACATGTCAGTGACCCAACGGGAAAGTCTCACTTATCACCTGCTTACAGGCTGATTGGAAACCAGACCCACAGGGAACAGCTTTCAAAGCAGACAAACATATATAGTCCTGTGGGAGCCCCTGTGGGAGCCCAAGTGTAATCCCTGCTGGCCTCTATCTAGCCCAGGAGATTTGGAGGTTTTCCTGGGGAATTCCCAATGGATGTACAAGCATCCTCTGGGAAGTCTTGTTGAGTTGTAAGAAGACCAAGGTTGTGCACAAGGATGGTGTTTTCCTGTTTGCTTTCTGGGAAGCTCCTCCTTAACCTTTAGATGTTTGGGAAACCTGAAACCAGGCTAAAGCTCCGGACTAGTAAATAGGGTGTTTTTCACAGGAACTTGGAGTTGCATTTCAGACTGCTAGCTGTGCGCGTTGCCCTGGGGCTACTGGCCTGCCAGGAACTGTCTTTCTGATTATTAGAGACCCATGGAGCTCTAGAACACCAGGTCACTTGGCTGCCAGGTAATCAGGTGTCCCCTGTGTGGATTGGATGTGCTCGCTGGCTTTAACAGGGCAGCTTGAGAGTGTAATGGGTGGGCTATGTTTGTGGGCCTCACAAAGGCGATGGGAAATTGTCTTGACTGCTCATGCCTACTGGGCTTTAACAATTTAAAATTTAACAATTTTAACAACAAAGTGGGAGAGTAATGTCTATGCATGCACGCTGGGTTTAGGCTGGGAGCTGGAGAATGCCACGACTGTTTGCACTTGCCAGTCCCAGATGCAGGCTGGGAGCAAACTGCAACCACCTGCACTCTCTGGCCTTAACAAGTATTGGGACAGCTCATGCCTGCCTGTCCCAGCAAGGCAGCAAGATGGTGCTGCATCTGAGCTCAGTACCCTCCTGGGTGCTAGCAGGCTATGTGGAAAGGGCAATGGTGGTGGCTGCTAGTGCCTCCATCTCCTGGGAGTATCTCAGTTATTCCCTGCCCCTCCAGTCAATGCTCCCAGATCAGCAAATGAGTCTCCCTTATCTATAATCTACATACTTTTCAAACTGCTGTTTTCTCATTGGGTCTTAGGGCCAGTGAGACAACACAGATCCCTCTAGGAGGGAAATCTCAGTTTCCAATAGTACTTTCGGACCCCTGGACATTTGCTCCGTTGGGTTTCCAACCCACATGTTCTGAGGGTTTGGTTCTCTAGTGCAGATTTCAGGGGCCAAAGTGCCCGATATGGGGCACCAACTCTTGCTCCTCCAGGAGAAATGCCTGCCTGGTGAGACCCCTCCCTATTGGGTGTTGATGCTCGGGGAACAGGAACAGGTTTTATTTTTGTGAGGTTAAGTCTCTGCCTCTGCTACCTGAATCAATGTGCTCCTTTTATCTTTTGTTTTGCAGAGCAGTTCTTCTAGTTTTCAGATGGCAATGATGCATAAGTAGCTATAGATTTGGTGTGTACATGATAGGAGGCGGGTTCAGCATCTTCCTGTGCTGCCATCTTGGACATCTGCCTCAGCTTTTTTTTTTTTTTTTAAATTTTTTTAAATATTTTTTTTTTAAATTTATGTATATGACACAGAGAGAGATCACAAGCAGGCAGAGAGGCAGGCAGAGAGAGAGGGCCAACAATCTGCCTGCTGAGCAGAGAGCCCAATGCGGGGCTTAATTGCAGGACCCCAAGACCATGACCCAAGTGGAAGGCAGAGGCTTAACCCACTGAACCACTCAGGTGCCCCCAACTTTATTTTTTTAAGCACAAGTTAAGAAAGGAAATGAAGATATTGTCACCGGTAATAATATTTCAAATAGGCACTTCAGTGATAAAGAAAGAAAAAGGAGGAGCACCTGGGGGGCTCAGTTGATAAGCGTCTACCTTTGGCTCAGGTCATGGTCCCAGGGTCCTGGGATCAAACCCCGCACTGGGCTCCTTGTTCAGTGGAGAGCCAACTTCTCCCTCCCCCTCTGTTGCTCCCCCTGCTTGTGCCCACTCGCTCTTCCTCTCTCTTGCTGTCTCTGTCAAATAGATAAATAAAGTCCTTAAACAAAAAAAAAAAAAAGAAAAGAAAAGAAAAGAAAAAGGAGTTAAAATTCTTATATCTGCATGGACTGATTGTGAGACATTTGTAAAGGGGCAGGAACAGAGGCTCCTGCTTAACTCCGTGTTTTGCCAGACAGTGTATAAGCATTTAACTCAAGGAAGAGGAAGAAATTGTGTCCACTATCCTCTGTGATAACACTTGATCTGATGTTCTGATGTTTTTCCAAATTACCCACAGTTGAGAGTAGTAACTTTTCTATCCTTTGAAGCAGCTAATAGAAAGTATCCTTGAGGTCTTTAATTAAATGCTAAAAGCTGATCCTGGAAACTTCCTGTTGTCTGGTACTATTCTGCTGATAAGCTCAACTAGCCAAAAAGAGTCTCAGGAAAAGAAAAAGAAAGAAAGAAAGCAAAAAGACAAAAAGGAAAAAGAAAAAAAAAGAGAAAAAGACAGGCATTTCATTACTCTCCATTCGGTTTTTCTCTAGGTGTTTCTATTTACATGTATCCTTTGAGTTAAAACAATTCTCTCCCAAAAGGGCAGAGCCCTGTCACTAATCTCTAGATAACACAAGACAGGGGAGGTGGAGAATAGATGCAATAATAGATCTGAGCCTCTGCATTTTTCACTTCACCACTGTAAGGGTGGGTAGGGGGCCAGACCCAGAAAATAAATGGGCCCAGACAGAAAATATCCATTTGCCCATGGGTAGACTCCATAGAGTTGATGGAAAGAAGCCAGAATATACGAGATTGTCTTCTTGCTTTTAAGGCAATATTTAAATACTCGGTAGTGGATCCTTTTTACCCTGACTAAACAAATGTATGTGCATTGTAGAGTTCCATAACAGCACTTGTCTTCATGGGCAACAAACAAGAAATAATTGTTTCTAGCATTACATGACGGATGATATAAGTCAAGATTCAGTAAACTATGACCTTTGGGCCAAATCCAGTCTGCAGCCTGTTTCTGTAGTTTTATTAGGACACAGCCATGCCCATCAATTATATATTGTATATGGCAGAGCTAAGTACCTGTGAGAAAGATCATATAGCTCACAAAGCCTGAAATATGGCCCTTTGCAGAAAAAGTATTTGTCAACCCCTGATATACATGGTTGCACACACCTTCAACAGAACACTTGCTACCATTAAGAGAATATAAAAGATTGATAAAGGATGACATGGAAAGATATCTGGGTTCAAGAAAAAGTGTCTTGGAGTAGTGCGGCTCTAAATATTTTCAGATCCTATTTGGCTAAAAACAAAGAATATGAATATTCAACAAAATTTTCAGTAAGAGTGTAAAAAGCAGCTCAACAGTGATGACCTCTGGGGAATGGAAATGCAAAGTCGGAGTAAGCAAAAGGAGGGTGGAAGAAGGCGTGCGGGAGCAATATTGATTTGCTCTTCTTCTCTCTCACTTAGAGATTGTAAATTCCCATATTACATTTATATTTAGAAGTAAACTAAATTAGCGTGGAGGCCACAGTCATTTGTTAAAAACCTATTTATTTGTAGCATGAATTAATGTGATGTTTAATGGCATAGTAATCATGCCAGTCTTTTTTTTTTTCTTATCTTTTGGATATTTTTGTTGAACATCTACGTAATACCTTTTTATTCCTTTTGATTAGTAAACTGAGTGTTGTCTTATCTGAAATTTTAGGTTCACTATTTGCTTTGGATGATTACAATTTACCTCTTCATTAATTTCATGAAGAAATCATTAAGGCATTTTATTCCAATTAAATTGTTTATATAATTTAATATATTTTTTACTAGGAGGAATTTCAAAATGGTGCTGTCTTCTAATGTAATTTATAAAGCGTTATCTTAAAACCCCACTTGAGTCTTATAAAAATTTTAACTTTTTTTTGTTTCTAGTTTTATAGAAACATTGTTTGACTTGGGACACATTATTTAAATGCATGATTTTTTTAATCTGCCGAATGGAAAGAAAAGTAACACCTGCCTTACCAAATAAAATTTTTATGTTTTGAGGAATTATTTTTCATTGTTCAATCATCAATTCACATATATAATTTTGACACATTTTTAGTGCAACCAAAATGTGGACAGTCACAAGAAGGATTATTTTTACTGTATGCATGGAAACAATTAAAAGAGGCACTGTTCTAAAAGACCTGAACCTTGGAATTTCAGGCTCTTGGACCACAAATGATCCTGGGCAAGTCACACATCTACTGTGAAAAATTAGAAAAAATGTGCCTCAAATAAAATCAATGTCAGTGTCTCTTTCAGCATGAAAACTCTCTCTCTCTATATATATATTTTTTCTTTCTTTTTTTTTTTGAACATGTGCCTGTTTCTCATCTCTAAAAATAAGGATGTTTATACCTGATTTTTGTAAATAATTAAATGCATTACTGTCTACTAGAAAAATGTGTAAATTTTAAGTCTGCACACCAGAAGTTTTCAAAATATGGTATGCAACCACTGTTGGTTTGCAAGATGACTTTCAGGGGGCATGAAAATTTCCAAATTCTAATGATCATATATTTATTTTATATTTACTTTTTAAAAAGATTGTATTTATTTATTTATTAGAGAGAGAGCGAGAGATCACAAATAGGCAGAGAGACAGGCAGGGGTGGGGGAAACAGGTTCCCTGCTGAGCGGAGAGACTGATCTAGGGCTCAATCTCAGTACCCTGAGATCATGACCTGAGCTGAAGCAGAGGCTTAACCCTCTGAGCCACGCAGGTGCCCCTATATTTACTTTTCATTTATGATGATTTACATATTACACTTATGGTAGCTTCCTTTGAAGTTAATTTTCAGGAGTACAAATGTGGGTCAACTTAGTGAAAAATATGAAACAACTCACATTACAGGTGGAATGCAGATATCACATAATGATGGGGTGTGAGAAACTAAAATTCAATAAATCTTGCATTACAGGGATATAAATTTGATTTGGATTTTCATATTTTGCCATATGGTTCTCAATTGGCATTGTTTAATCTGCTGTGGCGGCAAGCATACTGTGCTAAAACAAGACATATGGAGCCCTTTTGCAGTAAAGGAAGAAAGAACAGAAGCAGATGTCTGAACCATTTAGGTAAGGAACCCCACTGTAGCTAAAATACTGACCAATGCGGCATCCATGGTCCCCTTGGTGCGGGATAAGCTGATTTCACTGAGACGAAGAACAAGCACCACCAAAGCACTGAAAAGTAAGCCTCTAGGTAGGACTTAACATTTCTGAGAAATTTCTTTAGACTCATTACAGTGAAGACTCTCCTGGAGAAGTGTGATTCTCATGATGAGTGAATCCAGCTGCACGTGGGATCGGACCCGCAGACCTGCCAGCCCAGTGAGTCGCCATCATGAAGGGTCCAAGTTTAGGTAAGCGCAGCAGACAGGAGAGAAGAGTGGTTTCAAGAAACCTGCTTTTGTGTTCACAACCAAAAGCTACCGGCATTCTGCCTGAATATGGCTTTCCTGATCCCAAGGGAGAGAGGCATACTAGGCTCAGGCTGGGTTGAGGTGCTTGGCTTCCTCTGTGACCTGGGAAGCAGAAAGTGCCATCTCCTAACACAGCGACCCACCCATCCAGGGCTCTCCTACCGCACTTCTCTTGTGCCCAGCCTACAGTTCAAAGAACAGAGGGCTCTTCTCTAGGGTGCCTGCAACAGTCTTTTTTTTTTTTTT
>NC_081569.1:86177931-86190452 GCF_022355385.1 Mustela nigripes
GGGGGGGGGGGGGGGGGGGGGGGGGGGGGGGGGGGGGGGGTGGAGGCAGGCTCCCTGCTGAGCAGAGAGCCCGATGTGGGGCTTGATCCCAGGACCTGAGATCACGACCTGAGCTGAAGGCAGAGGCTGAACCCACTGAGCCACCCAGGCGCCCCTCCTGCACATTCTTGCCTCTCTTCTGCTCACATCTGCTTGGAAAGAGTACATTTTGTACGCTGGGACTTCAGGAGTATAAAAGCAAGCCCCCGCATTGTAAGTGGAGGACTCCAGTCCCACCAAGGCCTGCTGGAGAGCACTTCCGGTCGGCCCTCGGTGGAAGACCCGGCGTTTGTGCTGGGCGCTACCTGCCAGTGAAACTTCTGTTGCTCCCGGTCTCTGCAAAGTCCGACGACTAAGGAACTGCTTACGCCGTAGTTAGAGGCAAGATGGAGAATATTTCTTGATTATTTATTTAAAAAATTCTTTGAAGCCTGCCATTTAACCCCAGCAGGGGAGTTGGGAGTTTTTCAGCCACACATAGTGATTTTATTCCTCTGAGCCTTATATGAATTATTAAACTTTTTAGAAAAGAGAGCAAATAGTTCTGCAAGGTAATCAAAAGCAAATATGCTAATCTGGGTCCATAGGACAGTATTTTTATCAGAAAGAACATTAAGCTTAGATGAGTTACTCATCTAAATTAAGGAAATTGAAAAAGAGAGCAAGACTAGCAAATTACCTTTGCTGATGTTTGAAACCAGCCCTATCTTGGACTCTTTCTTAATCGTCTTTCTCAGTGTAAAACCTAGTTACTAGGATACGGCCGTGTGGCAGCATCTTTATTAGAAATTGTGTGGGAGAAAAAAAGGTCAGAGGCTCATTTCCAATAACGGTTTGACAAGTAACACAGAGAAAAGGGCAGAAGGAATTGAGGTCTGTGGTGTTTCCCTATATCAAGATTTTGAGATAATAGCACTTATGTGAATGGGAAGTCTCTAGGAATACGTTTTATTAATCTCAGGGTTTAAAGAAAAAGAGACATGATATCATATTGTCATCAAAATTAAAACCAGGAAGCCTAAAAAGTTACATAAATATCCTTTCTAAAGGACCAGGTAAATATCAAACTATCAGATAAAGAATAAAAATCCCACTATCTGTCACTGGTGAAAATTATTCTACCCTAATGCTGGCTAAATCCACGAGTTGTATAATTATATAGATAGAAGTCACACCTCTAATTATCACAATTTGAAAACAGTCAGTCACGGAAGAACTTAAGCATGGCAGAAAACATGGTAAGGTCCAGGTCTTGGACAAAAATTCACAGAGGGGTCATTATTCCTCTCTGGACTAGTAATACCTTCATATCAAAATAGAGATATATTTATAAAAATTTGCACTAATTTGAATTAAACCCTATCTTACTCTTGTCTTCAAACAAAATCCAAGCTATCTTAGTAAATTACTGAAATTTGCAAGATGATAAAGCTCTACATTAAAACATATCTAAATTATTAAGAGTACAATTTGCTGAAAGATAAACCAAGAACATAAAACTACCTGACAGAAGTTCTGCCTTCTCATGTCTCCCCTGCTCTCCTCCTCCACCTTTACAATGTGTGGAAGCAGTCTGGGCTGGGACAGAGCTCATCTGTGTTGGCTTCCAAAAAAGCTGCTATTGCAACTCAGTCGATCTATTTATTAGCTAGGTGACCTTGGCAGGATCACATAGCTCTTTTGAGGCTGGGTTTCTTCAACTATAAAGTAAACTTCACAATTTTAGGCTTATCGTGATAATTAGATGAGGTCCTATATTTAAGCTGTAGGTACTTAATAAATATTTATATTATTATTATTGCTCTTATTATTACTAGAGTTTGGAGGGGGATCAATAAAGAACACTCTCCTTCCCTGCTTAAGGTGGAACCAACTGAAAAATGAACATAGAAGTCAGATGGATGGATCTTGAATTACTAATAACAGTTGGGCAGAAGATATAACTAGGTATGGGGTCACAGTAGGCTTGCTAGATTCCTTCTGAATAAAATCCATCCATCTAGTCACTGGCACAACTGGGCAGGTCAGACCTCTTTCCTCATGAAAGAGGATACATCAGAGCGTACTCTCCTACTAAGCAGGAGAGAGCCCAGACAACCTGCATCGTGAATTCCCAGACACTTCTAAATGCTCCTGTTATTGCCAGTCCTAGAAGGAGTGAGTGAGGAGGTTGAGAAATGCTGAAGTCCCTCCATGTGGAAATGTAAGATGAAGGGGCTTTGAGATTTTCCCCAAAATATTATAAAGGTAATGGATATAATTTTAGAAAAATTGATTTTTCTCCTAGTAAAAATTAGATACTATAATTTTTATAAATTGTATAGGTGAATGTAAATATATGTATGTGTCTATATTGTGTCTGTATGGCATATATATCTATATATGTGAACATTCCATGTGTGCCATGTAGATATCATATATATATATCTATCTCCACACCTTCTTTGATGTTTTTCCTACTATGGTAAATTGAACTATTGTTCCCAATTGTTACCTTCCTCCCACTAAAGAATTTTTGAATGCTCATTGCCACAATTTTCTCAGTATCTTCCTTATAGGTGAAGTATACTTCCTTTCCCCCTTAACTTTGACCGCGGTATTGTGACTTGCTTTAGTTGGTGGTGTACATGGGATATTAGTTAAGTCATGTCTGAGCAGAGGCTTTAAATGAGCTTGTGTGATGTTTCAATTTCCCCTTGACTGTCTGCCCTTCACTGTAAGAGCACCACGCCCTATGTCTGGCTGCTTCCTCAGTCTGGATTCCCAGAGGAGTGGACCCACAGAGCTGGCCTGGTGGACCCAGCTCCACCTACGTAATCCTACCTGGCTCCTTATGTCCTCAACACTTCTGCGCTGAACTGCCTCCTTTATGTAAAAGAGTAAATGTTGTTGTAAGCTGCTGCAATTTTAGGGTTGTAATACCACAAAATAGTTGACTACACAGTGGACCATTTGTTCTTACTAGATCATTGACCAGGTATCTCAAGTGAGAAGCTAGGATAGCAAGCCAAGTTCAGGACTTGTCGGTCTAAAACCTGTGGAATTGGGGCGCCTGGGTGGCTCAGTGGGTTAAGCCTCTGCCTTCAGGTCATGATCTCAGGGTCCTGGGATGGAGCCCCGCATCAGTCTCTCTGCTCAGCGGGGAGCTTGCTTCCCTCTCCGACCCTGCCTGCCTCTCTGCCTACTTGTGATCTCTCTCTCTCTCTCTCTCTCAATCTGTCAAATAAATAAAATCTTTAAAAAACAACAACAACAACAACAAAAAACCTGTGGAATTGTGCTGACTCAGCCTGACACCTATTTACCTGTTAGTAACATAATAGTGACAGCCTGACCTCTCACAGAGACTGCTAGCGCTTTCTGGGCTGGGCAAGCAAGAGCACATGGCCAGACACTGGTCAGTTGCTGAAGCGTTCTGCAACCATCAGAAACAGCGCCCTCCTTACTGGGGGAATCCTAGGTCTCCTGAGATGTGCATTCAGAGACAGTGTTTTCTTAAAGAGAATCTCCTTAAGTTCTAGCAAGTGCATGGCAGTCAGGAGTATACTAAATTGTCTTAGCCCTCCTGCTTAGTATAATTTAACATGTGAACATTCCAAGTGTGCAGTTAGAGCTGTAAAATTGAATTGTGGCAAATACTTAGATCTTATTACAATAAAACATATTACAATGGAGTGTTTATGACCCAAAGGGTTTCAAAAATCTAGTAAGGGCCGATTTAGTTTGAGAAATGTTAAGAGAAAATTTGATGTTTCCCTGCTTCGTATGACAGAATTTGACTTACAGATGTTTTTCATTTTTTGAGACAGCATACTCGCAGAGTGACAAAAGACAGGGACTCCCGCTGGGCTAAAGAGGACTCATCTCAAACTCCAAGCCACCCCACATCCTAACTTCACCTTTTGGGCCCATCTACATTACCGTCACATTGAGCTCTTTCCACGTCCCCACGTGAAAAACAGAGACAGTAGTAAGTGTACGTAACAGGGTTAAATAAGGATTACATGAGATTATATTTGTAAAACACTGAACACACTGTTGGCATATTGTAAGCCCTTGATATTTGTGAGACATATTTTTACTGTCATCTTTGACATACATAATTATGTATCAAGTACAAACAAACAACATTCAATATTTTAAAAAAGTTTCAGCTGTTGATACTTCCAAATGATTAAAATATGAATGAAATTTCATCAAAAACTGGAGTCCTGCTATTGTGGTAGAGGAGATAAAAGGAGAAAAAGGAAATTCTGTTTTGTTTTGACAAAAGACAAGGCAGTCATTTCCATAAATATTCAACAACTAACACTGAGTATGTGAACATTTCAAAATGTCACTGCCTTTTAGTAATACTTATACTCATTTATTGTATAGCACTAACTTTTCAAGGAGCCCTGTTTGCCCATTTTCTTTAAACCTCCCAGCTATTTTATTATAAAAGTTATTTACATATTTCATATGTGTACCAAAAGTCAATGACATTTCTAAAAACACTGAATATTGAAAACTTCCACACAAAATACTCTCAGTGTTTTATTTCTTATTTTTTTTTTTTTTTGTACCACAGATTCACCACCTTCTTCTAGAGATTTATCCTTTGGCAAAACCAACCCAGTAAGTATTAAAAATCTGGGTGTGGGCATGTGTATTCATATTAATATTTTTACATTTTTCTTCATGTGTTTGACATTTCATAATTTTAAAAAAGCTTTAAAAATGATTCAGTTCTTAAAACTACAAGAAAATCAAATTTTAGTGTCTATAAATAAGGTTTTGTTGGAGTTCAGCCATTCTCATTTGTTTATATATTATCAATTACTGTTTTTTGCATTACCACAGCAGGGATGAATTGTTCTTCCAGAGAATGTATGGCCTGCAATGTTTAAAATATTTACCCTCTGGACCGTTACAGAGAAGAGTTTACTGATCCCTGCTCTAGGGCATATATCTAGAAGTAGAATTTCTGTACTCAAAATAATGTGTATAAATAAGTAAATATAAATATATACTGTTTGCAGTATATATGTTTGATATATATATATATACACACACACGCACATATACATACACATATATACACACACACATATACATGTACATATATTTATAAAGTATATAAACATTGACTAATTGCTCCCCAAAGTGGTTGTCCCAATTTATACTCCCACCCACCAGGAGCATTTGAAATGTTTCCATTTCTCCATATCCTCACCAGCATGTTTTCTTAACACCTTTGTAATACTTGCTAATCTCTCTTCTTAACAAAGAAATGTTGATGTTTCAGGCTCTTTTATTTTATTTTTAAAGATTTTATCTATTTATTTGAGAGAGAAAGAGTACAAACAAGGTAGAGGGGCAGAGGGAGAACCAGACTCCCGCTGAGTAGGGAGCCTGACTTGGGGTTTGATCCCAGGACTCTGAGATCATGGCCTGAGCCAAAGGCAAACCCTTAACCGACTGAGCTGCTCAGGTGCCCCTCTCAGGCTCTTTTAAAGACTATAGTATCTAGAATTGTTCTGTTCTTAAAAGCGTTTATGTTTACCATTACATTTGTGCCAAATGATACTGGTTTTCTATTTTGCGGAGTGACATAAGGTTTCCTTAAAAAAAATTTTTTTTTTTAAGGAAAAAGTGAAGTTAATTGAAAGAAACAGTTAAGTATATAGCAGTAAAGCGATATGCAAATGTGGCAAAAAATAAAGATGGATTCAAAATGACTGAAATTTGTGAATCCTAAATGAATAGAAACTTGAGTGATCTGTGTTTTAATCCTGGGCAATCATTTGCTAATTGTATGTTCTTGGACAAATTATTTACCCTCTCTAGATTTAAATGAAATGGGAATAATTGCTAAAGCTTCCCTATCTCTCTCATAGTATTTAGTTTTGGAGATTTATAGATTGTAAATCAGAGAGTTTAATAAAGGTGTAGAGCATTATTTAAATGTAAGACATCACGGCATTGCACCATCTCCATACATGACCTGTATCACAACTTAACTGAATTTTCTACTGTTTCCTCTGAAGACAGCCAGCATCGGCCACTTTGGGAATTCGGTTTTTGTTCACATTGATGCTTTTGTCAAGAATACCAGTCCCACGACCCTTCATTTGTACTTGCAGAAATTCTATTGACCGTCAGTCTTTTCCCATGAAATTTTTCCCAGATTCCATTCCCTCTTGTCATTTTGCATGACCTTTTCCTCTAGTAAATCATTGTATCATGTGAAGAGGTTCTCCTACAACATGGGACAGATTCCCTTATCTTAGCTGGGCTGCTTCTGGGTTCTGGGTATGGACTGTTGTATTCCTTTGGTGTCTTCTTCAGACTCCAGTGTTGTTTCTTGAACATGATACTAAGAAGTCACTGTGTTTACTTTAATCCCTTTGATAAGCATCCATTACCTCTTTCCAAAGTTATGTTTGCCCTGATTTTGTCTACTGGCTAATAATATGAGCCCTTAATCTGGTAAACAAGGTCTTGTGCCTTCCTACCTCTTTCTCCCTCTTGAGGCTCATCTTGCAAGAGCCTGTCTTCCTTCTCTCTGCTTTAGCCATCCTGGTCCACCAGTCCTCCAAGCATGTGTGCTCCTTCTGTCTGGGGTTGCCTCACAGTTTTTCCTCATGTAGGGAATGATCTCCCTCCTTCTTCACTTAATAATTTTCACTTACTTTTCAGACTTTATCTCAATTGTTTCTTTTCCAGAGACGATTTCCCTTACTTCCTTAGCTGTGCCAAATATCCTTCCTCTGTGCCCTGATAATATTACACCCTTTTCATGGGCAGCATTTATCATAGTGACAATTTCATATTTATTTGTACAATTATTTGCTTAATGTTAATCTTATCCATTAAACTTTATGCTTCATGAACATATGAGAATATTTGTTTTGCCTCACCATCATTATCTCTAGCTTCTTATACAATGCTGGGTACATAGTAAATGCCCACTGAATATTTGTTGGATGACCGACTGAGTGGATAGAGAGTTGTTCTGGCCCCTGCAAAATCAAATACAAAGCACCATCCTCTCTTGCTCCCATTTTCCATGATCAGCAAAGAAATACATCTGAGCAAGGGCATAAACTGGACTTTATCTGCTGTAGCCAAGAGGTCTGGGAAAACTTCCAGGGTGTTAAGACACTAGTTTTATCTTCCAGGAATCAGTGACTTCGTGAACAGTTCTTCGTGACCTGCTACAGCTGACCCCTGCCTTTTGAAAATTATATCTTCTCCAAGCAAATGCCAGCATATTGTCTATGATAGTTGGACTCTAGCTACAGGCCACTCTAAATATACCCAGGTGCCATTTACATTAAATTTCTATCAAAAAATAATCAGATTTTGAACCACACAAGAATAATACACAATTTAAATTTAGGTGCCAAGGGGCATGTGGACATTAAGAAGAGGCCATCTTGCATTTGGTTTCTGACATAAAAAGACCTGTCTTGTTGTGAAGCATGAATTATAGGCAACCCCATAATATCCATAATATTAGATATCAAATCTGACACTAAGGGCAGCTCCATATACATAAACACATGTGTGTAATTATTATTCAAACTGTAATTTAGAAGCTTCTTTTATGGTCAGCAACACTAGACTTTATTGCCATTTATTAGTCTTAATACAGTGGCAGTAGATTGTGGTATAGGGAAATTTTTTAATTTTTATTTTTAAAGATTTTATTTATTTGAGAGAGAGAGAGAGAATGAGGGAGAACATGAGTGAGAACACGAGTGAGGGAGAGAGGCAAAGGGAGAGGGAGAAGCAGACTCCCTGCAGAGCAGGGCACCTGATTCAGGACTTGATCCCAGGACCCTGAGATCATGACCTGAGCCGAAGGCAGACTCTTAACTAACTGAGCCACCCAGGCACCCCAGTAGAGAGAATTTAAAAAAGTACTTCACTATTTGAACTTTGGTAAAGTGAGTTTTCCTAACTCTACCCCCAAATCTCTCTCTCTCTTTTTTAAATTGTCAAAATTGAGATTGTGTTTATTAGGAGATAAAATATTTTGACTTCAGGGCACCATGTCTATATGTCCTTATTATAAATACTCTCATGGTATAGCTTTGGCAAGGATAAGGTCCATGAATAGATGCCAGCAGTCAGCACAGCATATACAGGGGCACTACATCTATGTTGTATCTTGGCCAAAGCCTCTTTCTGCAGCATTATCTGTTGTCTTTCCAAAAGCCTATTAGCATGTATGTGCCGGCTCAGGGCCACTCTGCTGAAACATGGGGAATTGTCTTCTGGATTTCCGTGAGGACTGAGCATTACTCGTTTTGATCTAAACTTGTCTCTTTACTTTCGAGAGCCTGAGAGTGAAAAAACAAATGCTTGCTTTTAACCAGAGGAAACGATCAAAGCAAATGGTCTGGATAATATGGCTGTGAGTACTGGTTTAGTTATTGACTTAATCAGGGAGAGAAATTATTGCAGAAAATGTTCATACGCAGTCCTGGATTTTCTAAATTAATGAAGACTCTCATTTCCATTTTCCAACAGTGCTGCCGGGTATCATTCCTGTTTAATGTTGCGTTGTTGCTGGTTGGTAGTGGGCTGGCACAAAAATCGGGTAGAGAGACGGTGCCAGTCAATACTGGAGAGGCCCAGGAAGAAAGAACGCCAGTAGAACATCTGGGTTAGAGATACAGCTGCTTTGGGAAAGGCTCAGATCCTTATAGATTGGGTGATAAAATTTGGTGAGTCAGAACTTATATTATCGTGCATTTCATAATAACCTGCTAGCACAGTGCTAGAGTAGTGTTGCCAGAACTGCTATTTACGGAGGAATCATTTGTGTTTCGTTTTATTTTGCTTGGTTGCTTCCATCACATTGTGATGAAATTTGTGCACAAGTTTCGCAAAAGCAGACACTTCCAACGTTTTTATTGATGCATTTTAGGAATGATACTGAGAAGTGAGTCTGTGGCAATAGAAAAATCTGTGTTTTTGAATTAATTTTCCTTGATGGGATAAACAAACATTGACGTGAGAAAGAATTTTAACTATAAAATGGTATAATCCTATATCAACGGTAGTTCTTTCTGGCTGAAAAATTTTGGGTAATCAAAAATTTTTCCTTCTTGTTTGCCTCTATTTTCTGAATGTTTTATTATTTTTCTTTTTTTTTTCCCCGTCCAAATTTTTATTTTTATTCTAGTTAGCTAACATACAGTTGACATACTACTATTGTCAGGTGTAGGATTTAGTGACTCATCACTTACGTGCAACACCCAGTGTTCATTCAAGTGTCCCCCTTAATCCTACCACTCATTTAACTTTTAATATAAAAGCCTCAGGGGACCTGGGTTGCTCAGTTGGTTAAGCACTGGACTCTTGATTTTTGGCTTGGGCCAAGATCTCAGAGTCGTGAGATCTAGCTCTGGCTGGGCTCCCTGCCCCACACTGTTCGCTGGAGATTCTCTCTCTCCCTCTCCCTTTGCCCCTCCCCCTGCTCACACATGCACATGCTCTCTCTCCTTCTAAATAAATAAATAAATAAAATCTTGAACAATACAGTGATTTTAGAAAAACACACCCACATACGTGACCATAGATGTATGTGCACACATCGCATATATACAGACACATATTTCCCTTAGGCCTAACTGCTAAGCTGCTATTTCAGAGAAAACATCTGTTTTCACCCTCCAGGATTCTATCTCACAGTTGTTTTGCAGTGGGAGAGATGCGGAGGGAATGAGGAAGTGTGGGACGGGCAAAGCCAGAACTTCTGCTCCCTGGTCTGGAGCATTTGTTTGAAGTGGGTCTTTGAG
The DNA here is from genome assembly GCF_022355385.1 of Mustela nigripes. NCBI lineage: Eukaryota > Metazoa > Chordata > Mammalia > Carnivora > Mustelidae > Mustela > Mustela nigripes. The sequence continues at coordinate 86,187,765 of NC_081569.1, forward strand.
TTCCCACCTCCTCACTGTCCCATGAACTCTGCAGCCCTGATGCTCAGGACAGGAGACGTTACTTACTTGGCCTACTAATGACTTAGGCTTTCCAAAGACCCTCACTTGTGCGTCGTGAATTTTTCTAGGGAAGCTTGTGGCGGGGGCATCGTTGTTGGCATACAGACAGTCATCTTCTCTACCTCAACTCTTTTCTTGCTAATGAAACCCAGCGTTCTTTCAGGTATGGGGTAGCCATGTTTCACAAGCTCTTTTTCCGCTGCAAAGGGCTGGGGTGGCCCATGTTTTCTAGTCTAAGCCAGTTGGGGTCATTCTATTCCCTTTGCTGTGTTGCCTGCGAGTGTGAACATACGATACAGTCTTGGCCAATTAAATACAAATGACAGTTTATTTAGGGGCTTTCGGGAAATGTTTCCTTACTCTTAAAAAAAAGAATAAAAGTGGGTTGTGCTTTTTAAATGGATTTAAATGTTGCACGAGGATGGAAACCGTAGAACTGCTGCAGATCTGTTATTCCCATGGCAGAAAAAAGAGTCAACGTGCCAAGGAAGGAGGTGAGAAAGATGGAACCCTGTTGATATCCCTCAGTTCCTAAAACCTTCTACCTCTGAGTTTCTTGCTGTGAGGCAACAAGCACCCTAATTGCTTTATCCACTTTTTTGTTGTTGTTGGATCTCTGTTACTTACAGCTAAAATCATCCAACTGGTTCAAGCTATGAGCAGATTTCAATATGAATCGTTTTTCCCTCCTTCCTGCAGGAGACAAATGTTGACTTTACTTGGATAAATACAGTATTATTTCATCCTGTGCCCCATATAATGCTTCATTTTAAAGAGAAGGAAAGTACACACACACACACACACACACACACACACACTCACTCTACTAAGTGCTTTAAAACAAGGGTTTAGTGCTTTGCTCCCATTTGAATTAACAGTTTGGAATGAATTTAAATATCAACCAGTACTGGAGTAATTGAATATGCTGAATAACAGACAATGTAATGCTAAACAACAGTTAAGAGTAAGGTAGGTCTATGGGGATTTATCTGAAAAGGTCTTCACTACATATTTTAAGTAGAAAATAACACATTGCATACCTACATATGCAATATATTATTTCACCTTCGTGCACGTGTATAAATGTATATATGCATATGTTATCTTTTCCTTTATATAGCTCTGTAAATGAGTAGAAGAAGTTCCAGAAAATTTAACAACAAATGGAAGGTGAGAGTTACCTTTAGGAAAAAGCTAGATTGGGGGGTGTAAAATGTTTGAAATTTTTACTCTATATATTTAAGGAACATTTGAATTTTTACTGAAAAAATTTATTCATGTTTACCTATGGAATTAAAAGGTAAAAAAATTTTAGGTTATATTAAAATATTTACAATGGCTTTTAATCTGTGATTATTATTTTCCACTTAATCCACTAAGCAACAAATATGCATATATAATTTGCTTTCTCTTATTAATATTTTGAACAATATATGGAGATCTGCTTTTTTTGTTTTCTTTGTTCTTTTTCTTTTTTTACTGTTGGGCACTTACTCTTTTCCCCCTGCCCCCAACACACAGTTATTAGGCACACATGTCCCTTTCACGGACTTTTCTACTGTGCCTGGTCTGGGAAGGGTGGGTGTTGCCTGACTTCAGATTCTCACTCTGGCCTCTAATCTGAAGCACCAAATTCCTGCTTTAGCTGGGAGTAAGGAGACCCTTGCTCCTACAGTATTTCTGTGAGTGAGTCAAGGTAGGAAGAAAAGTTTGTGGAGTTAGAGGGGTCACAGGTGGGGCCTGAGGACCAGATTTTTTCCGTGGTAGGACATGAGTCCTTTGTTGCTCAAGCTATACAACCTCAAGGCCTCTTTGGGTTTCTGCCTGCTCTCCAAGCTTGGTCTCAGGAGCTGCCAATATCCTCCTGACCTCTTTGTTTAGATATAGCTGAGTTTCCTTCTCTTGCTTGCAGCCAGGAACTGACAGATACAGCCAGTGTGACCTAGAATAGACATGTCTCTTTTTCTGTGTGAGCTGATCAGTAATCACCAGGAACATCCTATGGGAGAAGACTATTCTTGGACTATGAATGTGAAAGACCTGCCGATCCCCTTACCCAAGAATTCAACACTGCCACAGGATGCAAACAGCAAGAGGTTCTTTATTGTAGCGCGGGCGCCTGCGGGTGGTCAGCAGCTCCTGCTAGCTGAGCACACCAGGCTGGGGTGGTGCAGGATTTTTATAGACAGGTACAAACAAGTCCCAGATGGGACGGGGCCGATTGGCTGACAATTTGAACATTTGAAAAAAGGCATACTTGGTGTTAGGGGATTGGCTTTGGAAGACCCCCTCGCACGAAGAGAAAGGCGGGAAGGGGAAACAAAGAGGGGAAGTTTGACCTTATTACTCAGCAGAAAGACATCCTGTCTACGTGACTATGCAGCCCCCTGTCTACGTGACCTACGTGACCATGCAGCCCCCTTGCCTGCGTGACCATGCCTCGGCTATTAGGAGAAGGTATCTTGTTCAAACAGGAGACAAGTGTCATGCCCTAAAAGCCAAGCGGTTACAGAAAGGCAAAAGAGCAGTTACATTGAATTCAACCCTGGGGGAAGGGTCTTTTCATTGCAAGGGGAGGAGGGGTACTCTTACACAACAAAAGAGCAGTTAATTAGTTAACGACGGGGG
>NC_081569.1:86190852-86236531 GCF_022355385.1 Mustela nigripes
TGAACAATCTTGACCCTGAAATCTTTAAGGGGGTTGAAGGTGGAAGGTCTCATCTTCTGTAAATTCTTCGTGCTGAATAGGGGCGCAGAGCTGTCCCTACCTACTGGGGTCAATATTGATCAGGGTAGGAATGTATTAGGGAGTTACGAAAGGTGGAGGCAGCTGAATCCAGCGCTGACAGTGAAGAGGCGTCCTCACGCGCGAAAAGGATCGTCTGCTGTGGTGTAGTCATTGTAGCAATGGAGTCTCGGCACCAAGTAGAGAAACAGTGAACAAAGCAACATATTAAGATTAATAAGGCAATAAGAATGAGAAGCCCGAAAAGGAGATTCGGCCATAGTCCTCCTTCAAATTAGGAACTTAACCATTTACTGAGAGAGAGAGAAGGATCTTGTAGGGCCTTAATCTGGGTGTTCATATCCTTTATTATTCCTGTGACATTTTTGTGATAGTCTGGGATGTACACAAATGTCGTCCACAACAAAGTTTTAATTTGTGATCTATACAGCAGCCAGTCACCTCTGGAGCTTTCTCCGTTTAATCATAGCAGTGATGATGCATTGTTCTTGTATATCCCTCAGGCTGCTCTCACTTTTGATTACACGGAGAAGGAACAGAATCCTTAAAGACATAATGAATGGAGAGGTCTTTCACCTGGAGTTTGACTCTTAAAGAATTCTATTTGTGACTTGCTTTACAGTTGTAAATTGTGGACCTCTAGAATGGCTGTTGTGGAATTTAGTCCCTGGAAGAAACTCAGTAATTATCTCAGAACATGCCTTTATTTTAAAGCTAGGAAACCAAAACCCTTAGTAAAGTGACATAACCCAAATCACATAGCTATTTAAAGGTAGAACTGTGCCTAGAATTCAAGTCTTCTGAATCCTTGTCCCTAGTTCTTTCTTGAGATGATGCTGTTGAAAGTTTTTATGATAAAACAACAAAAAAGAAAGATGGAGTTTAACAGCCACCTTTCTTTGAAAAACACTGTAAATATGCTCATAATAATGCTTTTTAGAGTTCAGCTAAATAGTAATGAATGCCTTAGCATTTGGTTCACGGACCTCTTCTGTTGTGTGGTTAACAAATTTTAGGAAACTGCCTTAGGTAAGAAATGGGAAAAAGTAAAACACATTTTTAGATGATTCTTTTTTTCCCTTAATTCTACATTGCAATATATTCTTTTCTTTAGCATATTCAAGGTATACATAAGTGGAAAACCCATTTCTGCTATTTTACCTTTCTTCCTAAAAATGTCCCTGTATCCTGGGGCCCCGCACAGTACAGCTAACTGGGACGGTGTAAGCGCTCTGGGATAGACTCCTTATCTCCAGGCTTTGCAAGTTCGTATTTTTTTTACAGGTGTGTCCTGCCTCCTGAATGAGATTCCTCCCTCAGAGGGCCCTCAGCAAATGAATTTTGATAGTTTAATATTCATTTAACAAACATGCACGGGGCATCTGCAATACACCCTGAATTATAATGGGGATTAATAACACAAGGATGAGAAAGACGAACCCGTGGTCAGCGAACTCCCTCTACTCAAAGCATACATGTTAAGGTGACAAGCGATAAGAAGTGATACACACTCAAAATAAGGTACTGGTGTTCTTAGAAATGTATTATTTCCTTAAGACCCCAGATGAAGGCACTCTGTTAAGAACTTCTAAGTAGATTATACTTTGAGCAGTCTGCAGAGGGCTCCACAGGAGTCTGTGAAGACAATTATATTGGCAATTAAGACAAAATACATCTATGTCTATGGATAATGATGAAACCATCTCTAATATTACCAACTGGTCGTTTAATTTTTGGTTTTGTTCCAAGACAGAAGGAGTACATGTTTTAAAAAATGTGGATAAGAGAATGTTTTGAACAGATCAGTGTGAGCCAAATGGTGGTAAATGAACTGAAACCTCTGGGAAGATTGAAGGAGAATGGAATAAAAATTGTACAACAATAGAGCTGATATGCCATACGCTTAAAATCGCCTTTGTCTTGGCAATGATAATGGAAGTTTCCATGTTTGTTATTGACATATAAATACATTCATTCTTTTGTTTATTCATTCAACACTTTCATTATGAGCAAACTTTGTTCTAGACACTGTTCTAGGTACCAGAAAGATGAGACAAAGATGCTCGATTTTTTGGCTACATTTTTGTCTTCCTTGTTGACAGTACTTCAAACTGTTTCCCACACATTCACGATAAAGTCCAGCAGCATTGGTGTAACATCCAAGGCTCTGCTGGTTTCTCCAGCTCTTGAAATTCTTCTCTTCCTCTGAGTTCCAGCCATGCGACACTCCTTCCAAATTCTGAAAACAAAGAAACGCAGTTCTGTCCAAACTTCAGATCTTTGTATATGCTCTTCCCTCTGCTGCAACGATCTTCTCACTCTTTAAACCTCCACTCAAACTTCGGGTCTCAGCTAGCTCACATGTCATTTCCTCCCAAAGCTTCTCCTGATTTTCAGAACACGCCTAGGTGTCTCCCGTGTGTCCCCGGAACACCCTGTGCTTAACACACATTGCACCCCATCAGACGGCCTCTGTGTTAGTTTGTCTCTCCCTCCAGACCACAGAGTCCTTGAGACCAGAGACCGGGTCTTGGACACTAGCACATCCCCCAAGTTTCTCACATGGTCCCTGACATCTAAATGTTTGTATAAAATTGACAGCGCATGAGGAACCCATGAGACGTTGCCAGCCAAACAAGTACCCCAGCCATAGGATTTTTCTTAAAAGAATTCACAGTGGGCTAGCTATCTACCACCTGAACCAAACACCAAATCTCCATCACAAGGTTCTCGCCAGTGGATTCAATATGTTGTGAATTATAGTCCTCTCCCAGCGAGAGTTAGAGGCTGTGGTGTCTGTAGAGAGACCAGCTTCAAGTTGCAGGGATAAAATAAATACAATTAGGAAGCCAGTTTAAAAACAAAACAGTTACAAAGAAAAGCCATGCGGGGCTAGTCTAGAAATACCTAGCTGCGTGTGGCAGGTACAGCTCATTGCTGGCACTCAGAAGAGCGAAGCACCAGGGAAAACTGGAAATCACAGGATTCTTTGAGGGAATTAAACTTGAATAATATCTAGAAGCTCTTTATGTGTATTATTTCATCCAAATCTCACACCTATCCATTGTGGTATTGTCATTACCACTATCATACAGAAGAAGAAATAAAGATAAAGGCAGATAGGCAAAGACGATAGACAGGCTTTTAAAGAAAATATGAACACAATGAGATAGAAAAAGAAACCCAAATGAAAATTATAGAGCTGAAAAATATAGTGTCATAAAGGACAGACTCTCTAGATAGGATTAAAAGAGATGAACACTGCAGGAAAGAAAAATCGGTGAACCTGATGACATAGCAATATACATTATACATTATCCAATGTGAAGCTTAGGGAGCAAAGTGTCTGGGAAAAAAAATGAACATGGGCCTCATTGATAATACAAAGCAGTCTAAAATACAAGTCAATGAATCCCAGAAGGAGAGGAGAGAGAGGGGAGCATAAAAATATTTGACTAAACAAAGTATAAAGTTTTCTTTTTAAAGATCTTATTTATTTATCTGAGAGAGAGAGAGAGAGAGAGAGAGAGAGAGAGAGAATGAGTAGAGGGAGGGACAGAGGGAGAATGAGAGGTAAAAGGAGAGGCAGACTCTGTTGAGCATGGAGCCTGACATGGGGCTTGATCCAGACCCCAAGATCATGACTTAAAGCTGAAGTCAGATGCTTAACTGAATAAGCCACCCATGTGCCCAAGGTTTAAGGTTTTCTAAATGTGATGAAAATTATAAATTGACAGACTCAATATACTCAGTGAACTAAAAAGAGTGTAACACAAACAGAACCATACTAGTATACCAGTATCAACTTGATGAAAATCAGTGATGAAGATAATATCCTTGAAGTACTCATAAGGCAAAAACCCCATATGGCATAGAAGAAAAATAAGGAATTGCTATATATTTCCCAACAGAAATAATGTAAGTGACTGGACACTAGGAAAACATCTTCAGAGTTTCAAAAGTAAACATTGTTCCACCTGGAGTTCTATATCCAGCAAAAAGATCCTTGGAAAATAAAGGTGAAATAAAGACATTTTCAGACAGACAAATGTTGAAAGGAATTTATCACCAACAGACCTATTTGGAAAAAAAGGTAAAAGATTTCTCAGGCAGTGCATGCCAAGAAGTGATCATAATGATTGGTCATGGAATTTAAGTTGGGTAAGGGAAGGAGCAATGTCAAAGGGACAGTGCAAAGAGGGTAATTAGTAAATTGGTTATCTAGATGGTGCCATGAGAGTGTTGGAACTGAAGTTCTAGAGGATATGAGGTAAAAATAAAATAGGACTATCAAAAAACAGAATGTGGGAAATTAGAAATATTAAAGGATTTGTAGTTATTGGTAATTATGAGGTTCAAGGTAAGGACCAGAGGATTGGAATTTCTGTTGAACATGGCCGTTTGGAGAAATGATATATAACAGAGATCTAACCACAAAGATGCAATTTTAGCCACCAGGACAGAAAAAGTCTCTGAATCTTTTTTCCCTGCTATACTTGTTTCTGGCCATGATCTCATAGCTGATATCTACTCACTGTCTCAGGTTCAAGAGCAGTCGTGGGCCACCTTGAGTTCTGACTTTACGGTAAATACTTTAGAGTGAGTGATGTGTTTGACAAAGTAATATAAGAAAAGAATCACATATCATTTAACTGAAGAAAATTCAGAGGGGGCGGGACAAGAGACGGAAGCATTCTTTAAAAGCTCTTTGGGGGAAATTGCAGCTCCACTCAGACCCATAGGCTGTCATCCCAGCAAAACCTTGGCCAACCATTCAAACATCCTGTCACTAAGGACATGCTTATCATTTCGACTAAGTGGTGCAGAGTGACTCCTCTTCAGCTGCAGGTCAATGTGACTTTTTGTTGAAAAATTGATGGATTGCAAACACTGGCTGAAACAGGGAAATTCCAGGCTCAGATATAACTCTGTGGACCGTTGCAGAAATTCCCCGTTTTCAGCGTAATAGCCTTAGACTTCCTCAGGATTTTGTATATATATAATTTTTTCCCTAAGGTGAATTACCACATTATTCAGGAAGAACAGGGTAATCAGTGGTGGCATGAGGAGAGGGAAGAATGGGACGACTAGAAAATGTAAGAATGGATTTCGAATTCAAATTGTGTTCAAATTGTGTTCATCCATTATTCAAAGACTATGATTCTAATCCTTCTGAAAAAGTTTGTTTTTAGCCACCAAGACAGAGTAAACTGAAAACACGACAGATGGACCTCTTTTCTGTAGCTCACGATTAGTTCCTCCTAAAAGTGATCAGCCTAAATTCTATCCTCTGTTCTAGAGTTTGCTCAAGTTTAGTTCCCTCAGGGAATGATATGACTGTTCCAGTTTGCCCTGGTGTCTCACTCTTCTGAGCGCCAGCAATGAGCTGTACCTGCCACACGCAGCTAGGTATTTCTAGACTAGCCCCGCATGGCTTTTCTTTGTAACTGTTTTATTTTTAAACTGGCTTCCTAATTGTATTTATTTTATCCCTGCAACTTGAAGCTGGTCTCTCTACAGACACCACAGCCTCTAACTCTCGCTGGGAGAGGACTATAATTCACAACATATTGAATCCACTGGCGAGAACCTTGTGATGGAGATTTGGTGTTTGGTTCAGGTGGTAGATAGCTAACCCACTGTGAATTCTTTTAAGAAAAATCCTATGGCTGGTGTACTTGTTTGGCTGGCAACATCTCATTGGTTCCTCATGCGCTGTCAATTTTATACAAACATTTAGATGTCAGGGACCATGTGAGAAACTTGGGGGATGTGCTAGTGTCCAAGACCCGGTCTCTGGTCTCAAGGACTCTGTGGTACAAACTGACACAGAGGCCGTCTCATGGGGTGCAATGTGTGTTAAGCACAGGGTGTTCCGGGGACACACGGGAGACACCTAGGCGTGTTCTGGAAATCAGGAGAAGCTTTGGGAGAAAATGACATTTGAGCTAGCTGAGACCCGAAGTTTGAGTGGAGGTTTAAAGAGTGAGAAGATCGTTGCAGCAGAGGGAAGAGCATATACAAAGATCTGAAGTTTGGACAGAACTGCGTTTCTTTGTTTTCAGAATTTGGAAGGAGTGTCGCATGGCTGGAACTCAGAGGAAGAGAAGAATTTCAAGAGCTGGAGAAACCAGCAGAGCCTTGGATGTTACACCAATGCTGCTGGACTTTATCGTGAATGTGTGGGAAACATGATACTATTATTGAAAAAACATTCTAGTTGGAATGTGAATCAAATGGCGGAGGGCAGGAGTAGATACAGAGAGAGCCATTAAGAGGTTGGAAAGTACAGTATTATATTAATTTTAAAACATACATTTTTCATATATTATTATCTCTGAAGCCTGGGTTCACCTTACCATCAGCAGCGTGTGTTCAGTTAACTGGTATCTTTTTTTTCTATCTCAGTGATACAAAATGTAACAGTGCAGTTTACACACCACAGCAGTCTAGATTAAAAAAAAAACAAAGTCAGGAATGATCGTAGCATTAACGAAAATAGATACAAGCATACCTGAAGAGAAGTGGATGTGAAATCAAGATATGTTTTGGCATTCAGATCATCAGGATCTGATGACTGATTGTATTTGGGAACATGAGATTGAGGAAAAGTTAATGATTTCTCCTATTTTTATTTACTTATTTTTTCATTGGGACAGTTGGAGATATGCTGGAGATTGGTAAACTCTAAAGAACACAATAGGGTTTGAGGGGGTTAATAGGAAAAGGTATGTGGTGGGAGAGATAAAGAGTAGAATCTACTTTGTGAGAATGAGGGCTCTGGAGACCATTTCCATTAGACTGCCCCATTGACGCTTCTGTGGATGAAAGGAACTAGAACAAGAGATGTAGTTTCTTCTGATATGTTTATTAACCAGCAAACACATAAAATAGCCACAGTTACTCTAGGCTGCCAGAGAAGCAGCTTTGCCTCACAGCCTACACTTCCGTTAGGATTAGGTCTCATTCCAGAACTAAAGCCTCTCTGAAGCTTGAACTCTGATACTGATGCCTCCATTGTCTCCATGTCTGGGAGATTTCCTTTAGGAAAAAGTCTAATCTTTTTCCTGGATCCCTCACATCTTCTAGCTCATGTTTATTTTTAGAATAACCTCATCATCTTATAGAAAAGCCATATGTACATTCACCTTATTTAAGTTCAAGAGCCCAGATTTAAAAGAAATTACCTGGGATGTCTTAACTTTGTAATTTCAAAGACCAGGATGGTGGTTTAAATTTGTCTGCAGGAGTAGAGGAAAGACAAGAGAAAGAAGAGACTATTCTGATCATGACCTACCTTCTCTCTCTCTCTCTCCATAAATTCCTCCTGGCCACCAACACCAGATGGCTTTTAGGCATCTGTTGAGAACTTGGCCAGGCTCAGTTCCCCTTTTCCATATGGTGAGGCTCAGAAGTCCTTGCTTGTGCCCCCTGGGGTGCATAGGTATGCCTGATGGAATCATGGTGAGGGGTCTCTGAGCTGATCTGGCCTTTAAGAGATTTATGGATCCCGAATAGGACTTTGGGGAGAGGACTGGAAAATGATATGGCTGTAAGGGGCTGTCCCCATTTTGCTCATATGGTGAAACTCAACTAGATTCGTTGGGATCCTATTACCCGCTATATCCCCATTGAAGCTCTTGAGTTTCAGAAGAGTTCAAAGCCAGGCAGTGATTTGGCAACATTAAAAGCTGGGTCTTCTGAATTCCAGGTCACTCTTCTTGCTAGATTAGGAGGGTATTGACAAGAAGAAAGGTTTCTTGAGGTGTTTCAAATTACCTTAGCTGGTGTGAGATGTAGATCCCTGAGAAAGGCCTAATATCCAGGCATCTCCCATATGTCCAGGGTCATTTCATCAAACGTACATCCCTTAAATTAGTGATAATATTGAGGGTGCCTTTGCCTCAATTTAATTCAGACCAATAGGGCTGGGAAGCCTCCAAGGGGAGTCTGTGGAGGCTCCTAGAAGGTCAAGCAATGATTTGTTTGCTTCCAGAATCCTAGTAGATATGCTGCAATTGGCCCCTTTTATCTTAATAATGAACCCAGAATGTGGTTTCCCTGATTACTCCTAGGCTCAAAAAATATCCAGCTGAAAAAAGTACAATACTTGTTATTGCCCTGGACACTGTACATACGGTGGGGGACTTTCTGATTTGGTCCCAAGAATGGTTGCTCTTAGGCACCAGGAGTTCAGATCTGGAGTTTTGCTGCTGTGAGTGCGTCGAACGCCTTGTCAGACGGTTCTGTGGAGTGAGATCACAGAGTTCAACATGGGGTTATGTTAGCGAGGGAAAGACTTTCTTGTATATAGAATCCTGCCCTTCAGCAAATCTGTTAACCTCATTTTAACCTGGACCCTTTTCTTCTTGAAAGTAATAAAGCCTCTAAAATGACTGCACTTGGCGAGAGGGTCTCTTCTGTCAGTTACAGCAGAGGAGAATTCACAGAGTAAGTGAATTACTTTGGTTTCCAATAAAAATGTTAATATCTGCCATAGGTGTGAACAAAGGACACTGTATTTCAATAATGAGATGATCAAATCCACAGGGGCTGAGGGAGACGAGGGTGTGGAGTTGATGTCATTCAGCTCCAGACAGAGAGAGAGGGGCTACGGGGAGAGGGAGAGAGAAAGAGAGACAAAGAGAGAGGGAGACTGGGGGAGGGACAGAGACGGAGCAGAAGCACCGAGAAAAAGAAAGACTTCCAGATACACAGACCTTTAGAGGAACTCAAACTGTGCAAAATGGGATTGAGAAAATAGCAAATCAAACTGCTCTTATTTGGTAACATTTAATGTAAGAGGAGGCTGAATTAAAGAAGAGTAACATAATTTTAGCACATAGAGAAACATTGAGACCTATCAACATTATGTCATTTTGTACTTCAAAATTCAAGCTCCATCCCCGACCCAAACGCCCAAAGATTTGATATATATTTTGTGTGTGTGTATATATATCTCATATATATATACATATATACATATATGAAATATATATGATATGTGTATATTTTGTGTGTATATATATATATACACCTCAATTATATACATATGATATATATATATACACATACAAAATATATATATCATATATATATCTCATATATATTTGAGATATATATGCAATATATATACATATGAGATATTATATATATATACACATATATCTTGTTAATGGGATACTAGAGGCTTGTCCATACAAGATTCTTTTTTTTTTTTTTTAAAGGTTTTATTTATTTATTTGACAGAGAGAGAGAGAGACAGAGACCACAAGCAGGCAGAGAGGCAGGCAGAGGCAGAGAGAGAAGCAGGGTCCCCGCTGAGCAAGGAGCCCGATGCGGGGCTCGATCCCAGGACCCTGATCATAACCTGAGCTGAAGGCAGCGGCCTAACCCACTGAGCCACCCAGGCGCCCCGTCCATACAAGATTCTGACTGAATCATTTTTTCTATGTAGTGTTATCTCTACATAGTTTGGAGAGATATCTCTTTAAGTTTGGAGAACTTTCTAGGTTGTACAATTACCCCTATTTTATAGGTAAGTAACCTGAGACTCAGTGAGGTTAAGGTCAAAGGGCTAATGGGGAAGAATTAACTTTTAACCCCGGCTTAAAAAAAAACAAACAAAAAAACAGAGGAGGAATCTGTGGAGAAAATCACTGTAAGTGGTAATTTTCAGGCACTGAACTTCCATTTATTTACCTACCATCCAGGAACAGGCAACCCTAGCACTTGGATTTGATTTAAGGATTATTTTAAAAGAATTGGGTACAGGCTAATATCTTAGTCTTATCTTGGAGTTTCACTCAAATGTCAACTTCATTTGTAAGTAGTACAGTCATTGTTTTGTTCAAATGACAGATCTAAGTAACTGAATAGCAATCCACATTCATAGAGATGGATATTCTGACCTCAGAGGTTCTGAGGCCTTCAAGCTCCCTTTTCTCTCAGACTTTGCTCAGTCCTATAGAAACCAAAATAAAAGCCAATTATGGAAGTGTTTTCATTCACTGAAATCAGTGTGTATTTCCTTCATATCTCTTTTGAAATGCGTAGCCTTTTTTAACATCGGTAGTTCTTAAGTGTAAGCTATGTAGATATTTAAATTATACTTATAAATAAATACAGATTATTAACAAGCATATAATAATTTCCAACAGAAAGTGAATTAATTATTATCATTATTATTATTATTATTATTTAACCAACTTCTAAGCAAAAACTGATACTTATTCCCAGAAGGTGACTAATTAAATCTTCCAGGGCTCAGCTGGATTTGATAATTCTAATCTCTGTCAGATAAATTCCCGTGACTGGGGAAGAAGAGTCTCTAGAGGGGGCTGCAAAGGAGATGAGGAAGGGATAAGGAGACCCTGTGGCCTGGAAGCACCTATGCCCTGGGCTATTATCTCCCAACCCTATCTCTGGACAGGTGGCTGCCATCTTCTCGAATGTTGGCATTTGAAGGAATAACATTTTAAAAAAACAACAAGAATTTCCCAGAAGGATTATATCCAAATGTCAGGCTTGAGTTTCAGAAGAAAATAATTTCTGGGAATATGGCCTTTGTGTGCGTGTTTAAAAATGTTCCTGCTGCCCTAGGTTAGAAGGCAAAAATTAAAACAGTTTATGGTACTCGTTACATGGCCTCCAAATATTTTTCATTCACAAAAACTATTTTTTTTGTGTGTGAAAAAAACTTGGTAGTTGTTGTTCCCTAACTACCAAGTAGCCTATCAGTCAGTTTTTGCCAGATGCTGGCATTGTCCTAATTTATAAGGTTACATCAGGTTATCTTTCCTTTTCTAAATTTTATTTATCCCAACAACCTCTTAAAGGGGCAATAATAATTCTCAAACTTTCCTGATTGACTTCTCAGGTAGGATGCTGTGGCAGATGTACACTAAGATGATCCCAAGGCATCAATCACTCCCATGTAGAACTTTTCCCTTTGAATGCAGGATGGACCTATTGTTACTTCAGGCCAATATAACAGGGCAAAGGGATGCCTCTCCCTTGGTTAAGTTACATTATATGGCAAAGGTACTGGGATATGTGATGTTATATAAAACTCCTCAGCATGTCAGAATGAGAGGTTTCCTGGCTGGCCTAAAAAAAGTAATCTGACTATTGTAGGAGGGTCAGTGGAGGAGACGTGTGGCAAGGAACACGGTTGTCCTCTAGGAGCTGAGAGCAGTCTATAGCCAACAGCTCACAACACTTTAATCACAACCACAGGACAGATGTTTTCCCAACAACCTAAATGAGCTTGGAGAAGAAACCCATGCTCCAGAAGAGAATACAGTTAGTGGACACCTTCACTGCGGACTTACAAGGTCCTGATCAGAGCACCCAGTGAGGCTGTGCCCGAATCCTGACCTGTGGGAGCTGCAAGATAATAAAAGTGTGTTGTTTTAAGTTTGTGGTCATTTGTTACTCAGCAACAGAAAATGAATACAGGTGCTATGGCCTGGCTGTCTTATTTGTTTTCATTTCCCCACTGAAAAGAACTGAGTGATAACAGAATTATAGAGGATTAGTATATTTTAAAATGTTTTCAACATTTCATAAATTTTAATGGCCATTTAGAGGGTATTTGTAAATAATCAGCCCTTTAATTGTGTATAACAATGAAAGACCAAGGAAGGGCAAGTAACTTGAGCACTAAGATGGACTTGAGTATAGGAACCGTCTGTGGGATCTATTTGAGGATAGACCTTTTTGGAGTTTTATGTAAACACATAATTTGGGGGGCATATATAGGAGCATAGGACCCACTTTGTTCTTTATCTTATTTTTTTAGTATAACAGTATATCCTGGAGATTTTTCCATATTAGCAATGAATTTAAACTATCTTAAGAATAATTTAATAATATTATAATTGTGTCTGTATACATATATGTATATATATGTATATATAGATGTATTCTCTGTATATATATGTATATATAGAGAATACCTGTATATATACTTTAATGTACATAACAACACTATGTACTCTATAAGTGTTAACTCTCATAATCTTAACAACCATGTGAAATAGATACTCCTTCTAGCACCACTTTACAGATTAGGAAACTGAGGCAGATGGGTTAGGAGTTTGTTGAGGGTCACAGAGCTAGTAAGTGGTGGAACCACCCAGATATTAGATCAGGCAGGAGACCCTTAGGGCTCATGCCCACTTAACCTCCTAACTATGTTAGTACTTAGGTTGCTCCCAGTGATTATATAGATACATATATATACACATATACACATATATGCATATACATATACATATGTGTATATGTATATATGTGTGTGTGTGTGTGTGTGTGTGTGTGTGTATAAACAGGCTCCAAAACATTTTTTTGGTTCTTTCACACAGTTGCACACATGTGTAAGTCTATCTGTAGAATAAATTCCTCAAGACCAAATTTCTGAGTTGGAGGATGTGCACATTTTTACTTTTTATAGATACTATCACATTGCCTTCTGAGGAAGTTATGACAATGTGTACACCCATTGCCAGGGTGTGATAATGCCTTTTTCCTCACAACCTTGCCAAGACTGTATACTATCAAACTATTGCCAATCTGGCAGCTAAAAATTGTTATCTTTATTTTGCTTTAATTTGCATTTATTTATGAGAGGGATTGAGCATCCTTCCATCTGCATATAAGCCATATGTGTTTATTTTTCAGTGAAATGCTTATTAAGCTATATCTTTCAAAGGATTTGGGGTATTTTTCTTTATTGATTTTTAGGAGAGTTTTATATTTTAAAGAAAATAGTGTTTTACTTTTATATATATTGCAAATGTTCTCCAGTTTGTTTTTTGGCTTTTTGTCTCTCGGTTTATGTTACTTGGTTTTAACCACACAGAAGTTCTAACTTTACATGAGGAATAATTTACCAACATATTCTCTTATGGTTTCTGGATTTTCTAGTCTTAATTTATAAAAAGTTGTTCAAATTCAGGATTTTGAAAATTTGGGATATATTCTTTATTTTGGTTATGCTTTCATTATTTTTTTCCCTTAATGTGTAGTTCAGTTGGAATTTATTTTCCCTATAAGGAGAGAAGGAAAAATTCAGCTTTGTTCTTAGTTTAAGTAGCTGATTGTCCCATCAAAATGCATTAAATAATCTCTTCTATTCCCACCTTTATTCGTATAGTGAATTGTCATATCTACTTGTATATTCTGGACTTTTTGTAACCACTCTATATTGTGGTTACTGAGGCTTTCTCCTCCTCCTCCTCCCCCATTACAGTTTTGTTTCAGAATTTTCTGGATATTCTCACATATTTATGTTTTTCAATTAAACTTTGTTTTAAATATAATTTATTTTATTTTATTTTTTATTTTTTTTTATTTTTTATAAACATATATTTTTATCCCCAGGGGTACAGGTCTATGAATCACCAGGTTTACACACTTCACAGCACTCACCAAAGCACATACTCTCCCCAATGTCCATAATCCCACCCCCTTCTCCCGACCCCCCTCCCCCCAGCAACCCTCAGTTTGTTTTGTGAGATTAAGAGTCACTTATGGTTTGTGTCCCTCCCAATCCCATCTTGTTTCATTTATTCTTCTTGTACACACTTAAGCCCCCATGTTGCATCACCACTTCCTCATATCAGGGAGATCATATGATAGTTGTCTTTCTCTGCTTGACTTATTTCGCTAAGCATGATACGCTCTAGTTCCATCCATGTTGTCGCAAATGGCAAGATTTCATTTCTTTTGATGGCTGCATAGTATTCCATTGTGTATATATACCACATCTTCTTGATCCATTCATCTGTTGATGGACATCTAGGTTCTTTCCATAGTTTGGCTATTGTGGACATTGCTGCTATAAACATTCGGGTGCATGTGTCCCTTTGGATCACTACATTTGTATCTTTAGGGTAAATACCCAATAGTGCAATTGCTGGGTCATAGGGCAGTTCTATTTTCAACATTTTGAGGAACCTCCATGCTGTTTTCCAGAGTGGCTGCACCAGCTTGCATTCCCACCAACAGTGTAGGAGGGTTCCCCTTTCTCCGCATCCTCGCCAGCATCTGTCATTTCCTGACTTGTTGATTTTAGCCATTCTGACTGGTGTGAGGTGATATCTCATTGTGGTTTTGATTTGTATTTCCCTGATGCCGAGTGATATGGAGCACTTTTTCATGTGTCTGTTGGCCATCTGGATGTCTTCTTTGCAGAAATGTCTGTTCATGTCCTCTGCCCATTTCTTGATTGGATTATTTGTTCTTTGGGTGTTGAGTTTGCTAAGTTCTTTATAGATTCTGGACACTAGTCCTTTATCTGATATGTCATTTGCAAATATCTTCTCCCATTCTGTCAGTTGTCTTTTGATTTTGTGAACTGTTTCCTTTGCTGTGCAAAAGCTTTTGATCTTGATGAAATCCCAATAGTTCATTTTTGCCCTTGCTTCCCTTGCCTTTGGCGTTGTTCCTAGGAAGATGTTGCTGCGGCTGAGGTCGAAGAGGTTGCTGCCTGTGTTCTCCTCAAGGATTTTGATGGATTCCTTTCGCACATTGAGGTCCTTCATCCATTTTGAGTCTATTTTTGTGTGTGGTGTAAGGAAATGATCCAATTTCATTTTTCTGCATGTGGCTGTCCAATTTTCCCAGCACCATTTATTGAAGAGGCTATCTTTTTTCCATTGGACATTCTTTTAATATAATTTAATTTTAAAGAGACAAATTATATATACTGAAGGTAGACAACATAATGTTTTGATATACATATACACAGTGAAATGATCACTACAATTAAACTAATTAGCATATCCATCCCTTCACAGATACCATTTTTATATGCCTCTGTGTTTGTGTGTGTGTGTGTGTGTGTGATGAAAGCACCTGATTAGCAAATTTCTGGTATATAAAACAGTATTTTAAATTATTTACTTTTTTTTTTTTTTTGAGAGAATGAGAGCAGGGAGAGGGACCGAGGGAGAGAGAATCTCAGGGAGGTTCCACACTCAGAGCAGAGACTGACTTGGGACTCAATCTCAAGACCCTGAGATCATGACCTGAGCCGAAATCAAGAGTCAGTTGCTTAACCAACTGGCCGCCCAGGTGCCCTTATAACACTGTATTTTAAACTAAAGTCACCATGCTGCACATTGGATCTCTAAAAAATTTACTCATTCTATAGAACTGCAACTTTGTATCCAATGGCCATCATCTCTCTTTACCCCTCTTCCTTGTCTCTGGTAACCATCGTTCTACTCTCTATTACGAACCAATGTTTTCAAAAGTCTACATATAAGCAAGACTTTTCTTTTGTGCCTGGCATATTTCACTTAGGAAAAAGGTCTCCAGCAATTAAACTTTAAAAATAGCTTATCTCTTTATCAAAAAATGTTGTTATTCTTAATGATATCACACCAAATATTTAGGTTAATTTATAGGAAATAGAAATGTTTACTTTCAATATTCTTAATCCTATAAATGGCATGTATGTCCATTAGTTCCTATTTTTATGTTTTTATGAAAATTTTGAGGTTCCATCCTCACTTTTTGTGTATTACTGGGATGTAGGTGAGTGTTATGTGTGCATGAGTGTTGGTGTTGGTAAATAGCATCTTCCCTTTATATAGAATAGTGACTGGATTTTTTAGAATACCATTTTTTTTTCTATTTTAGCCATGCACTTTTTTTTTTTAAAGGTTTTATTTATTTGACAGAGAGAGAGAGAACACAGGCAGGGAGAGTGGCAGGCAGAGGCTGAGGGAGAAGCAGCTCCTTGCTGAGCAAGGACCCCTGATGTGGGGCTCAGGCCCAGGACCTTGGGATCATGACCTGAGTTGAAGGCAGATGCTTAACCCACTGAGCCACCGCGGTGCCCCTAGAATACCAATTTTGTAATAACTAACTGACAAATTTTTTGTGGTTTCCCTCCTTCTTTCTTTCCTCTGATTTTTCAGGGTTTTCCAGATATGTAATCATATCATCTGTACAAAATTTTGTTACTCCTTTCTTTTAAAACTCTCATTTTTTTCCTTAGGTAAATGAATTGATTGATACTTTTAGAACAATACTGAATAAAACATTTAAAGAATAGTTTTGCCTTGTTCTTGAACTGTTGATGTTTAACCATTAAGAATGTTTATTGACAGGCTTCTAATAAATATCTGTTATCAAATATATACCAATTGTGAAGAGGTATCTTCCAGATTTAGTCAGGAAATTTTGAATTTTACTAAGCACTACTTTTTGTTATCTATAGGGTTGATGCATCATTTTTTGTTTTACTATAATGGCTAATTATATTAATTAGTTTCCTATTTTTGGTTTCTATCAATCATACTTGTATTTCTGAATAAACCCTACCTAGTTGTTTATGGTATACTGATCTTTAAAAGTACCAGTGAAATGTACTTGCTGTTTTATTTAGAATATTTTCATAGTTCATTATAAATAAGATTGGTCTGTGTTTCTTTTTGTGGGCTATCCTTGTTAAGTTTGGGTGACAATATTATGTTGCTTTAAGAAAAGTACTTGGAGGGCGCCTGGGTGGCTCAGATGGTTAAGCGTCTGCCTTAGGCTCAGGTCATCATCCCAGGGTCCTGGGATGGAGTCCCATGTCAGGCTCCTTGCTCGTTGGGGAGTCTGCTTCCCTCTCTTTCTCTGTCTTTCATGAATAAATAAATAAAATCTGAAAAAAAAAAAAAAGGAATGTTGCCTACTAAGGTGCAACATTAGTAAAAAAAAAAAAGAAAGTACTTAGAGACTTTCTTTCACTTGCTATAGTCTGCAACAACATAAATGACACTGAAATTTATCTGTTTCATATAGATATGCTCTGTTTTCTTATTTTTATTTTTAAATTTTTTTTTAAATTTTTTATTTTTTATAAACATATATTTTTATCCCCAGGGGTACAGGTCTGTGAATCACCAGGTTTACACACTTCACAGCACTAACCAAAGCACATACCCTCCCCAATGTCCATATTCCCACCCCCTTCTCCCAAAACCCCTCCCCCCAGCAACCCTCAGTTTGTTTTGTGAGATTAAGAGTCACTTATGGTTTGTCTCCCTCCCAATCCCATCTTGTTTCATTGATTCTTCTCCTACCCACTTAAGCCCCCATGTTGCATCACCACAGAGACTTTATTTGTCAGAGAGAGAGAGAGAGAAAGAGAGCACAAGCAGGCAGAGTGGCAGGGAGAGACAGAGAGAGAAGCAGGCTTCCCGCTGAGCAGAGAGCCTGATGCGGAACTCGATTCCAAGACTCCGGGATCATGACTTGAGCCGAAGGCAGCAGCTCAACCTACTGAGCAACTCAGGCGCCCCAGCGTTTTTGTTTTTAAAACATTCTAGACATTTTTCATTAGAGAGCAAGATCTTAACAGACTCTTATCAGAAGCTAATCAGACTCTTAAATATAATTGCTTGATTTTAGCCTTCTGGAATTAATTTTTGTACTATTTTTTTCTAAAATACGTATTTTATCCAGATATTTCAAATACAAGTGGAGAGCTTTACAAAATATTTTTGCTAATCATTATTCTCCAATTTTTTATTTTTAATTCTGAAAATTTGTGCTTTCTTCCTTTTTCTTTTTCAGAGTTGCTGGCGGTTTATCTATTGTCACATTGTTTTCTCCATTCCTCCTAGAAGCCCCTCTTGTCTCTGTTCACTATGACTCTTACTTTATTTATTTCATTGAAGTAATTTTTATCTTTACTTATTTTTTACTAAAGCACTTTTCCTAGGACACTTTTGTGTTCTACATTCATTTTTTTCATTTTATTCACTTATTTTTAATACTTATTCAATAACATAGTATAAACTTCTACTGAGCATTGCTTTAGCTATATTCCAAAAACTCTGATTAGTAGTGTTATAATTATCATAATTTTCTACAGTAATTTGGTAATATTATCAACCTTTCCTTGCTTCACCACATTTTTAATGTTTTGCTTTTCCTGGAGATATATTTGTATATTTAAATATCTCAAAGTTCTTATTATTTTGTCATCCATAGACAGACACTATTGCCTCTATCCTATGAAAGATGAAGAAATATCAGTCTTTTTTTCTCATATCTTCTGGAATGCACTTCCTAAGTTTTGTTTAATTACAGCCTTCTATTTTACTTCAAACACTGGAATCATTATATTCTGCATTTGTAATTTATTTATATCTATATTTATCAGATCTGTTTTCAGAATGCCTTGATGTTTATTGTCATTCGTATTTTTTTTTAAAGATTTTATTTATTTATTTGACAGAGAGAGCGATCACAAGTAGGCAGAGAGGCAGGCAGAGAGAGAGGGGGAAGCAGGCTCCCTACCAAGCAGAGAGCCCGATGCAGGGCTCGATCCCAGGGCCCTGGGATCATGACCTGAGCTGAAGGCAGAGGCTTTAATCCATGAGCAACCCAGGTGCCCCACATATATTTTTTAAAAGATTTTGTTTATTTATTTGACAGACAGAGATCACAAGTAGGCAGAGAGGCAGGCAGAGAGAGAGAGGGAAGCAGGCTCCCTTCTGAGCAGAGAACCCGATGCGGGCTTGATCCCAGGACCCCGAGATCGTGACCTGAGCGGAAGGCAAGAAGCTTTACCCACTGAGCCACATAAGTGCCCCTATTGTCATTCATTTTCAATGACTTCTCCAATTATTTTTTCTCCTCAAAACACATGAGTGTCTGTTGCATTTATTTATTTATTTTATTATTATTATTTTTTAAAATTTGTTTGACAGGCAGAGATCACAAGTAGGGGGAGAGGCAGGCAGAGAGAGAGAGGGAAGCAGGCTCCCTGCCGATCAGAGTGCCTAATATGGGGCTCGATCCCAGGACCCTGGGATCATGACGGGAGCAGTAGGCAGAGGCTTTAACCCACTGAGCCACCCAGGCGCCCCTATCTGTTGCATTTAAAATCAAACTATTTTTGGGATGCGTAGGTAGCTCAGTTGGCCACGTGGCCGATTTTGGCTCAGGTGATGATCCCAGGATCCTGGAATAGGGCCCACGTCATGCTCCACACTCAGCAGGGAGTCTGCTTTAGGATTCTCCTTCCCCCTCTTCCTCTACCTCTGCCCCACTCACATGCTCACTCTTGCTCTCGCTCTCTCGATCTTTTAAACAAATAAGTTAATCTTAAAAAAAAGAATCTATTTTATTCATATATTTTCTTGTGTCTTTTAGAGTCTGTTTTCTTTTCTTTTAAGATTTTATAAAACTGTTTGAGAGAGAGTGAGCACAAGAGGGGTAGAAGGAAAGATCGTCAAGGAGACTCCCCACTGAACACAGAGCCTCATATGGGGCTCGATCCCACAACCCCTGAGAGCATGACCTGTGCTGAATCCAAGAGTTGGATGCTCAATTGACTGAGCCAGCCGGGTGCCCCAACCATTATCATCTTATCCATTTTTTTATGCTTTTGCTATTTTATTCTCATTTTAATAACATTTTATTACTACAAATCAATACATACACCTTGCTGTAAAACTAGGAAATAACATAAGCAACAATAAAATCACGAGATCATCTCCAAACCCCACAGATCGCTGCTACAACACCACCAAAAGAATACAGTGCATATTCTTTCAATATTTCCCTCACACATATAAATACACATACACATAGATAATATTTTCCCTGCTATCTGGATAGGAAAGTTCTTATTAGTAATCCAACACTGGACTGTTTATAGTCATCCTTTGGCAGCTTTATGTTTGGCATGGATGGCAGTGCCTTCTCAAACTTAGAGGCTAATAGTTTTACCAAACTGTGTTACAGTATTGATGATTCTGCAGTATTGTTGATTACACCAGGATATGCATGTCCTTTTAACTTGCAGATGCAGGATTTTCTTTCTTTTAGTGTTCTGGTATTAGAGTCAGAAAACACAGCACTTTATAGGCTTCAGGTAGCTCTGCAAAGTACCTTTGACCCTGGGAGTGACAGTGAGCCTCCACGACACTGGCTGTGCTGTCATTCCAAACAGTGTGTCAAGACCGTCTCCTTGACCACTTTACTCATAGATTTACAGCTTCCTTGGTAGTAGTATTACAACTCTTCCCAGCTCTACCAATTCTTTGTCAGTTCAGTTCATTTATTTAAAAAGTAGTCATTTCCTGCTTTCTCTTTTCACCTCCCAATTTCTACCATTATTTTAACCAGATCCAACTAATCCACAAAAGATTGTTGTTTTATATTATTTCAAATTGTTCCCATCTTCTTGTCTTTCTCTTTCTCTCTCTGTCTCTCTCTACATGCATGCGTACAGCCATCCTAACACACATGCATACCCACACAGACACACACATAAATGTTTAGTCTTCCACAGTTTGTCGCATGAGTGGTGACAGTCTGAGAATTAATACCATCATATTGTCCTGCATACGGATGTATATAACTGTACCGTGTATGGACTCACACACTCACTGTATGTAACAGTATACAGTATGTTTATGAGGTAAGTGAGGGTTTGGGTTTCTGCTGAAATTTCTGAGGGCAAGGAAGTGAAGTGTCAAATATAGTCCATTCCGTCTAACGATATTCCAGAAAATGTTTTGAGTTTCCTTTTTCTCCCTTCCAAGGCGATCATGAAACTTCCGTAATAACATGAGCGTATACAGCGGAGAGTGGAGGAAAGGATTAAAACAAGGCAAACTGGTTTTATAACCTAACCGTCCTTAGAAAACCAGGCTAATGAAATACATTTTTCCTCTAATGGCTTTAATTTCAGGATACTGTGTGGTTTTCCCTGAAAATGTGATGAATTCTTGCTTTACAAATCATTTTGATTTTCTCTTGTTGTCACATTCGCTCTAATTTTGCTGAGTTACTGGCTGCACATTGACTACAGTGATGGAGAGTTATCACCATTTCCACAGATCAGAAAATATATGTCTGAAATCATGTCTTTCACTGAGAAATCTGTGACTTAATTTTCCTGCAATTTAATTGATATGGAAAACAGGAAATGACATGTTGCTTTATAGCCCCATACTTGCTTGACTATGAAATGCCTCATATAGAATCTGCTCAGGGCAGGGACTCAGTAAATATTGATTTGTTATTGAATAAATGAATGGCAGGCAAATAGAGGAAAGTGATTTTAAAAAATTATCATGAAGTTTGGACTCATTAGAATGGACTGTTTATGACTAGGATAATTTAGTAATTTATTCCTTCATTATTTGGCCCAGATCCAAAACACGGCCCTTATTTAGGAGACTTGCAAACCTCTGCTACTGAGAGAGAACAATACTGCACCCTTGGATGAAGAGTGTGTTTTTTGGACAAAGGTGTACATATTCACACACAGGCCCACACTCACTCACACATACACAATCACACTCAATGCAGAAACACTGAAGCTTAAATTAGTGTGGCTCTTGGTATTATACTATAATGGGGAGAAAAACTGGGAAATGGATCAGCTCTCTGTTTTATTGTTATTATTGGCTGACTCAAGCTCAAAGCTGAAAAGATTAGCTCCCAGGCGATCCCTTCAAACTTTGGAGATTTATTCAGGATAAGCATCTGGAAGATTGGATGCTTATCTATACTATTCAGTCCCATCCAGCCTAAAATGTGATTAAAAATTCTTTCCTATGAGAGAAAGTTGGACCTTTCTCTTGTCAGCAAAACTAGAACTATTGAATTTTTTTTTTCTTTTTAAAAATTGAGCAATTTCACAGCTCTTTGTAATCCAGCTGTGTCCGGGAAGTGACAGTTATAATTAAAGTATAATTCACATGTTTCCCACTCTCTCCAAAACCTTCTTGAGGAAGTTAGGAGATAATGGAGATATATAATGTATTTTTCATTCCTAATAAGTTCAAATGCAATTGGATTGGTTTTGTGGGAAAGAGGGAATTGAAGGTTTTAAATGTACCTCCTTTGAAAAAGACATTTTATTGTATCAGCTGTTTTGACAATATAGAATATTGTCAAACCATTTCAGTTCTTTTAAGAAGTTACAGATAAGGGGCGCCTGGATGGCTCAGTGGATTAAAACCTCTGCCTTTGGCTTGGGTCATGATCCCAGGGGTCCTAGGATCGAGCCCCACAGGAGGCTCTCTGCTCAGCAGGGAGCCTGCTTCCTCCTCTCTCTCTGCCTGCCTCTCTGCCTACTTGTGATCTCTATCTGTCAAATAAATAAATAAAATCTTTAAAAAAAATGTTACAGATAGCTGATTTGAATGTTATTTTCCAGAACTAACATAAAGGTATTATCTTATAAAGTGACAAAACTTTGGATGGCCAAGAACTTTCCTGGGCCACAGGCATTGGTGAGTCTACAGAATCCACCCGACAGTCGTCACTAATATAGGTGAATTTAAAAAACCCAGTATTTTACCCCTCTCCCTATAAGAATCACAGATTTTAATATAATAGGAGATTGAGAAAATCTAGTCTAGTGGTTTTCTTAAAATAAAACTTTGGTGTGCAACTTTGAAAGTCTCCAAACACATTAACAAATACGGCAAATGACAATAACAAGCATTCACGATGAGTATTAAGCAGATGGAAACGTTTTGCTATATTTGCTATATTTGCAAATCTCTTTAGAGAAGATAGAAAAAGTGTGCCTAATAGAGCAAACCATCCCTTTTCCACTTCCCAGTCATCTGGCTTATTTTTTTTCCCAGGCGAAATGTCAACCTTGAACTACATGCAGGTTTTCTTACCTTTGTTACATATGTATTTATTCAGTAACACTATCTGGCATTGTTTGACATGTTTTAAAATTTCCATAAATGATATGATGAACATCTTTTGCAAATTGCCTTTTCACTCATTATTGGTTTTTTGAGATTTTATCAACATGGTACGTTTACACACATGGCCCTTGTACTTCTTCAAGGTAAACGTGGAATTAGAAGTGGAATTTCTGGATCACAGACTATTTATGGCTCTGATTTTATTGGCTCTTGTTTTGTTGTTCTCCGAGGTGCTTGTCCCAACCTACATTCACACCAGCAACTCCTCTACCTGGCTGAGAATCTACGCTCTCAGATTTATTAATTTTAGCCCACCTGACAAATGTAAAGTGGTAGCTCATTGAAGTTTAGTTTGCATTACCCTGGTCTATCTGCGACGTAGAGCATCATGCCTCTCCTCTTCTGTGACTTGTCTCATTGTATGTGCTATCCACTTATTTTTTACTGCTTTATTACTCTTTTTGTTATGGTTTCTGTTGACTTTTGTATACACCCCAGATTCTTTGCTAATTAGATGGGTTATGCATGTCTCCTCCAAATTTGTGTCTTACCTTTCACTCTGTTGGTTATGTCTTCTGTTGAAGAGAAATTTCACTCTATATTTTTTGTGCCTTAAGAAATAACTGCCTTCTTCAATGTACTAAATTATTTTAACTTTTCTTTGAAAATTTTCATATTGCTGGTTTTCTTCTTATTTAATTCATTGGCATTTTGTGTGTGGATGACATAGAGTAGCTATATCTTCTTTCCTTTTTTCATATAAATCTCCAATTTTCCAAGAGTATTTAATGACTAGTCCACTCATGATTCACCAGCCAGATGTAGCCACATGGCCCTACCCATCATAAGGAGCAATAAAGGCAAATGTCCGCACCATCTCCTCAGAGTTGGGGAGAGCCGAACGTGTTTATAAATACCAATAATAATGACATATATGGATGTGGTGTTCTTAAAATATGCTAACAGATTATCTCAGAGATATTATTATCAGCCAGGGCAGGTTAAACCGATGGACAGTCGGAAACCGATAAAGGTGCTATGGACAGAAAAGAACAATAATACAAAAAACCCACAGTAATCACGAATAAGAACTTCAAATGGAAGGAGTAACTGTTGAGTGTTCCGAGTTGCGGTGACTAATTCACTGTCCTTCTGCATCCTGTGTGGGCCGCTGCTGGGAACCATGCTTCATGTTGGGTTTATTTATCTAATGTCATGTGAATTGGGGGGAAAGATAAGGGCCCAGCTAGTCTCTAGCATAGAAATATTGTCATCTGGCTGCCGTACTTCATAGGGTTTTGAGATGCCCAGTGTCAAGTGAAACAAGATTTGGAGAGCATGGGAGAATTATACACGTGTGTGTGTGTGTGTGTGTGTGTGTGTGTATGACTTCCAGGACACGATCATAAATAATACATCAGAAAAAGTTAGGCTTTGCTATGGTAATGGAAACCCCAAAATCTTATGAGCTTATCATCTCTGAGTTTTTTGTTGTTGTTGTTGTTTTGTTTGGCTCATATGAAGCAAATTCAGGTTGGCTATGGCTTTATCATATCAACTTTACTCTGAGACCCAGAAGACAAAGCAGCCTCCAGGTAGAGCATTGTCACTTGCCATGTGAGGGAAAAAAGCTAAAAGTGACACTGTGTCTTGTGTCCCCAAGATCATCCCTTGATTTGGTAATTCCCCGGAAGGACTCATAGGACTGAAGCATATAGTTACAGAGCACTGATTTATGACTGCGCAGGAAGATGAAGCAAAATCAGCTAAGGAGAAGGTTCAAGGGGCAAAGTATGGTGGAAACAAGGTGCAAACTTCTGAAAGTGCTCTTCCACTGGAGCCACACTAGGTATATTTAATTCCTTCAGCAACAAATTGTGACACCATGTGTGCAGTGTTATTTATCAGGGAAATTCATTAGAGATGCAGCATCCAGGGATGGTTTTTTTTGGGGGGGGGGGGATGGTCATGTAGGCATCTGCTGCCTAGTGTGTAACACACACTTCTGGATTCCCCAAAGGAAAATATGCTCTCAGTGTAAGCCACGTTGTTTGTGTGGTTTAGGCATAGGGAGAATGACAGGAACTTTCTCAGAGAATGACAGGAACTTTCCCCAAACCAAGCTCCCTGACACCACCCAAGGTCCCATCTTGCAAGCAAGCCTTTCCTAGTCTAGCAGCCTCAGGGCTGCTATGTTAACTTCTTTCTGCACAGACACATACCACTTCTGCTCACATTTCACTGGACAGAGCGGGTCATATGGCCAATCCTGACAGCTGGCCAGTGAGGACCTAAAATCCCATATTTTTCAATAATTCGATCTACTGTATATTATTACCTATAGATGCTTTGAATGAAACAACAGAAAAAGGAAGAAGTTGATAATATCTATGCATGTGGATATATGTTCACCTTCTACATATTTTCATGGTCTAGGCTCATATACCTTAAATATTTTATGAACTAAATTATATAATGACATGAAGAGATACACTGAGTACTGATTAATAAAAAGATATTATTATTTTTTTACATTATAATTCTCTTTTTCCTGATTGAGTGGGTCTCTGATTTCTTTTGGAGGCAAATGCTTTCATTTTGCTTTTGCATTGCTCTAAAGCAAGGCTGTGTGTGGAAGCTCTAATCCTCTCAGGCACATGTGATTAGACCCCCGAAGAGCTGCTTCATGGCCTTTGCTATGTTTCCTTATCACTGTACCTTTTAAGCTTTCAACAGTATTTCCAGTTCTGGCCTGCGTATGGCCTTCAGCATAAATTCCGTCTGCAAAGTGGTTTGCTCCAATGCTTGCCTCATCTCTCTCAATTGTTTTTAGTGCTTCTTTTCATTATCTATACTCAGCTCTTTGACCTTTTATTCATTAGTTCAGACAACATAGAATACATTTTTTTTTGGCTACCGGTTAAGTCAGAAAAATAGGAAAGGTGGTTGGCTTTTGGCATATATATTTACATTTTTGACTTCTCTTTTTGGATTTGCTGTGTAGTTCTTTAAAAAATTTTAAAAGATTTATTTATTTGCGAGAGAGAGAGCATGACTAGGAGCAGTGGGGGGGGGGCAGGGGCGTGCAGAGGAAGAGGGAGGGAGAGAATCTCAAGAAACTCCCAGCTGAGGGGAGAGTCCAACCTGATCGATCTGATGATCAATCTCACAATCCTGAGATCATGACCTGAATAGAAATCAAGAGTTGGACACTCACCAGACCGGTGGAGTCACCCAGGCACCTCTATATAGTTTTTGTTGTTGTCGTTTTTTAGTTAAAGAAATCTTATCTGCATCTCCCAAAGAAAAACAAGGTTAATTGTTTAGAAATAGAAATAAAAATCTCCTTGGTTTAAAAACTATCTTTTAACTTCTGTTTCCCCCACCAAAAGACTGTTATTTAGGAGGAACACCCAATGTATTGGAGGGAATGATATTTGCAGCACAGTTTTAGAAGATAACATCTCCCTTTTCAATGAAGGGAGGACTTTATGTGGGTCTCTTCTTTATGGTTAGATGGCAGAATGTTTTATTGCTATTTATAAAAGCCTGCATTAAAAGAATGCAATATTGGTTCTCCCAGAGTGGGATCTATTTGGAAAACTAATTATCTCCAAATGGCTGC
The DNA here is from genome assembly GCF_022355385.1 of Mustela nigripes. NCBI lineage: Eukaryota > Metazoa > Chordata > Mammalia > Carnivora > Mustelidae > Mustela > Mustela nigripes. The sequence continues at coordinate 86,217,250 of NC_081569.1, forward strand.
AAATTTTCAAGAATCTGCCAAGAAGACAAATCAAGAATACCATCTAAATGACTTACTGCAGTGAGGGATACTTCAGAGCTCTTGGGGCCTCCCTAAAGCTATTGAAAACTCTCCACTCCCTTCCTCTCGTCCTCCCTCTCCAACCTCTGCCAATGACCTCAGCTCATATTTCACAGAGAAAATAAGGACCATCAAGGGAGAACTGGCTCGGCTCACTCTCCTGCCTTGCCTAGTGTTTATCTGCTTTTCACGTCCCAGTGCCCTTTCCTTCCACCAAAGCGAGACTGTCCTCTGCTGTGTTCCAGGCTGATTCTGCCACATGAGTTCTTACCACTTCAAGGTTCTTGCTCTGTCAAATACTCCTCATTCGCTCGCAGTTTCCCCTTGCCTCTTTCTTGGCTCTTTCCTTTCAGCCTGTATATCTAATCAACTTTCTTCAATTTAAACAACAGCAACGAGACCACACACACATCTGCACCAGCTGCTTGCTTGCTTGCTTGCCTTCCTAGAGTGTTTTGCACCATCCACTCTTCTTACCCTGGCAGTCAAGGCGCTGTCCCATCTGATGGATCCTGTTGCAGTCTGAGTACGGTTGTAATTAGGTGACCCCTTCTACTTGCTTGTCTTTCCTCATCCTATAAAATATGCAGCATGGTTTGATGGGGTTGTCTGTTGCTGCTTTAGAAATACCTCTGCTGATATGTGTTGAAAAGAAAAGAAATGATCTCAGTACTTTCTCCCAGGGGAGCCTTCAGATAACACAGACTGAGAATTTGCTGTTAGGAGTTAAGCATTTTACATGGATTATCTCATTTTATCATATGGGTGACCTGGTACCTATTCCATTCTGCAGATGAGAAAATTGAGGCACCAAATGTTAAGTAACTTACTGGAGCTCACACAATAAGCAGAGAGCAGGGCCAATAGTTTCTTGTCCAAACCTCCAAGAATATCAGTCTCTGGGGGTAGGACGCCATGTACCTAGAATGTCAACCTTCAGAAAACAGGAATGTCCATTCTCTGTAATTCTGCTGAGAGCACTGAGGTACAGCGTATGCTCTCACGTGTGCTTCTGTATTCTCTTATCATAATGCTTTTCAACCTAGGCTGAGTGAGATTCATGCCTGGCCCCAAACCAGACCAAATGAATCAGAATCTCAGGGTAGAGTGGGCGGCACCTGTGCTTTTTCAAAGCCCCCCAGTTTATTATGATGTGCACACAGGGTTGCCATTTCTCTCTTCCCTTCTCTCTATACTATTTCTTACTACCTTTCCTATTCTGTGGTATTCTCCTGAGTAGAGAAAAACATTGCATTTCGAATAATGAAATAGTTTAATAATCAGCTTCCCATGGGTAGTGTTACTAGGAATTATCATATAATTATGTTTGATTATTTCTAAAACATAAACTAAAAAATAAGCACAATTCAGACTTGACTGAGTAAATACTTCATTATATTGTGAAATGATTTTTAAGAGCCCCAGTTTTATTCTAGACACTAGAAAAACAACTCCGATGTCTTCAAGCTGTTTCTAGTCAAAGGTTCATCTAAATCTTGGCAACATGCAGGGAATCAATGTTACCTTTCAGCTACTCTACTAATAGCAGTTTTGTATCATCTATTCCACTGCATAGAGAGTGTCACAGAAAAATGAATTTATATGACGTGTTTTAACTCATTACATATTGAGTTTAATTCTTTCTGTTATTTAAAAAAACATGTTTGGAATCACCAAGCTACTGAACGTGCTGTGTTGCAAGGAGGGAAAAATGGTCCTCTTCTTCGTCATTTTCTATTTAATTCTGATATTCTGCAAAACAGAGCGCCGGAACTAAATTTAAAAAGAAAAATAAAATAATATTAAGAAACACGTATATCGCTTTGTAGAGGGAGGATAATTATTTTCAAAAAGCGTCTCTTACTTGCCTGATGTTGAGCGTCCTCTGTAGCTCCCCACTTGAGACGGTTTCTTTTATCATCCTGGTGGGGTATCTGTCAGCAGAAAATTACTGCACTGCTTTCCGAATATCAGGCTTCATCCTCCGAAAAATGCACAGTATTTCGAAGATTTATGACTCTAATGGAAGTCTCCTGGCAGCACTGTGATCCATTTTGCTGATATATAGGAAGCAGACGCAACTCTAATCTCCTGTTGCACATATCCAAAGACTGAAGAAACCAACATCTTAATTAGCATAGAAACAAGAGATGTGGAAGCCCTTAGTCCCCGAACAAACGAAGTCCTGTTAGAGAGTCATATATAAAAGAATTAGGTGTGATCATGTTTAAAAAAAAAAAAAAGATTGAAACGAACATTGGCCATCATGTGCTGCGTGGCTTTATCAGAGGGCATCAGAAAGCAGATCCCATTGGGATTTTAAAGGGCAACCTCTATTTTGGGAGATAAAGTTTGTGACCTGCATAATAGCTACACAGATTTAATCTTAGGAGGGAATAATTTGTACCTTTTTTAAAAATGTAACTGAAATATGAGTGTGTCGAAATCAAAGAACACTAAACTAAAGTCAAGTTGAATTTCAAGCCCAGCTTTTCCATGAACTTGCTGTGTGATCTTGGGCCAATTACTTGATCTCTCAGGGCTTCACTTCCTTTGTTAGACTACATAATCTCCAAAGTCTTTCTCCAGCTCAATCATTTTATGTTTCCATTAGGCTTCCCATAGTAGAAACTAACAAATGAGCTGGACTGTAATAAATAAGAGGGCTTTTCTGTGGTGAAAGGGAGCTGCTGACTGTAAGGAAAAAAAAAAAACAACAATTGCATTTTACTCCCTGCAGCACCATTTAAACACCACATGATCCGGGCAAGCTCTGAATGCCTTGGTTTCCTCATCTGTCAATTAGAGATTGTGGTACCTCATGGCAATGATAGGAGTTTTAAATGAAATGCCATCTGTAGTCTGCTCAGATTGCCATAAAACACCACAGACTATTTTGCTTAAACACCAGATATTTATTTTCTCATAATACTGGAAGCTGGAAAGTCCAAGGTCAAGGTCCAGCAAGGCTGGTTTCTAGTGAGAGCTCTCTTCCTGGTTTGCAGATAGAAGCTTCTCTCTATATCCTCATATGGTAGAGAAAAAACTTGATGTTTCTTTCTCTTTTTATAAGGGCACCAGTCCTTTCACATCAGAGTCCATACTTACGACCTCATTTAAACTTTGTCAACTCTTCATATACCTTATTTCCAAAATACAGTCTCATTGAGTGATAGGTTTCCAACAGATGAATTTTGGGAAGACACAAGTCAGTCCACAGTATCATATTCTTTGTACACACGTAATTTTCTACTAATGTGCTAATAAGGGTCAGGGTTTAGGACCTAAGGGTTTAGACTTCCCTCATTGTTTTTTGCCTCTCCCTCCCATAACCTATACTCCCCAACCCATCATTTGATGTATATCACAACTTTGGCTTAATTAATATTCAGGGATTTACTATGTAAATATTGTTCATGGCTGAGCTACATAGCACTTATGATGAAATATTCTGCCTTACACAACTTTGTATTGCTATAGTTACTAATTACCTTATATTTTATTTGCTTAGTTTTATATGCACATCTCATCATTTTATTTCAAATCTTTTCTTCAGAATTGTACAGTTCCTTTCAATATGGTCCAACATAGCAGGTAATCTATTCTATTTTTGGTGGCGTCTTCTCTCCTGGTTCATCATTCAGAAAGCCAATAGTAGTGTTTGAAGAGCTAATGCTTATGAAATATTTGCAAATTCCCCTCCAGTTTTTTTTTCTGAAATTTTGATCCTTTCCTCTGTTTGGCAGCCAGATCATTCTGTTCTTATTTTCTCAGGTGAAAAAAAAAAGTGATAGCAGAAATCAAGAAGGTAGAAGAAGGGGAGTATTTTTCTGACTTTGAGTTTGAAAGCTCACATTTTAAGGCAATGGAAAGGTTTTATGGTAAATCAAAATATTTTGGACAAAATCCCAAGAGTAAGAGATAAATGTCCCTATTTCACTACTCCTGTCAGACTAGAAGTCAGAAAGGAAATGATAAAAGAGAGGAGTCTGGGGTGAATGAAATTGAAGATAGCAGTCAGTGTACACTGATGGTTAATTGTCCACTCCCATAAGCACCTTAGATCCACACACTTCAGGCCAAAGCTAACAATTATTTGATCAGAATGAGAACATCCCTCAACAGCAACCAACACATCATCCAGAGAACACCCCAGATGGGAGATGCCTGTGTCCATGTAAACATGCTCCCCTTCAAGGACAAAGGACACTTACAACCCCAAAAGATTTTGGGGATCTAGGTTCTTACCACTTGGTGGTGAGGAGCAAAACCAGCTTGACCTTCATCATGACAACCATTAGTGGTAAAGCACAATCCTATTAGGCGCAAATGCTTAGGGACAAATTAAACTGTTATGCAGACTGTCCATTAAAATGGTTGAGTCAATGAGTTAGAGAATAAAAATAAAGGAGAGTTCATATAATGGCCTAGTGGAAGAAGCAAGGAGCCTAAATTCAGGCAAGTCAATTAATTACCATACCTGATTTCTCATCTGTAAAATGAAGACAGGAATACTGTTGTATCCCTTAGAATGGCTGTTCGGCAATGGTATAAGAAAAAGTCTACTGAAAATTTAAATGCACGACACAAGGTGTCGTTTTATAAAGAGATCAAACATTTGACTTATTCATTGATTCATAATTCAACAAACATAAAAACAGTATGGACACTAAATTTGAGAGGAGTAAAGGCATATTTTCACAAGTAAGCCCATTATTAGCATTGCAGCATGAGGGAAATGATATCATTTGCCCCTCCAAGTGATTATACCCGAGAAAGGGCACTCAGATGTTACACACTAATTCTAAATACTTCTCTGCTATTTAATTTACATTTCAAACTCAGTGCCTGCTTGTCAGATATCATCTGTAAACACTGATTAAGTCCCTGTAAGTACCACAGCATGCTTGTCACCCACAAAGCAAGTTATAAGACCTTGTCCTGTCACCTGAGAGTGTTCGTCTGACCATGACTGAGAACTGATTTTAACAGTAGATCTCTAAGAGTCTAGAATAATACTATGGTGCCTCACAGAAAAGCACATTATAAATTGTTGGGAGTAATGGTTCTCATCAATGGTAGCTTCCTTCTTTGACAATGAGAAAGAAAGTGGGAGAGAAGGGAAAGGTCCTTCCAGAAGAATTCTAATTAATAAATACAGAAGGAATGGGAAAAATAGAAGATTGTCATTAGGCAAACATAATTGTTACAGACAGAGTCCACAGATGGATGCTAAAAGTAGTAGATGGAAGTTTGAGGAGAAACTATGTTTCCACAGTCTCAAAGGGCAAGTTGGGTGAAGGGAAATGGGGACTGTGGAAAATGTTTCTGCAACTTATGTGTGAAGAAGAAATTGTTTTTTTCAAAACTTAAAAATATGGATGAAACTTACATTACAAATTTTCTTGCCCAAAACTTTCTCTTTTTTTTGGTTTCTCAACTATGTTTTTGAACTCACACTTTGTCCCGTGTTAACTCCCAATAGCATCCACCTCCTTATATAAATCTTCCAGATGATTTCCATTTTTGCTATCAAGTCTTCCCCAACTACCTTCTACTACTTAGTAGAGGACTGTAAACATTTAATCAAAACCTCTTCAAGGATGTGTTGAATACTTACCATTTTCATGGAAATGTGAGAACTGCAACAGACTAAAAAGCAGTTTATGATCCATTCCCTCCCTGGAGGAGGTAGTAAGATAGATGTTGGGAAGATAGAAGTAATGTACATGGCAGAATTAAGTAGTGTGTGAAATTATTATGTGAGGTTACATTTTATTTTCATGGTATTAGTTACAGGATTTGACAGAGACTGAGAAAAATGACACATGCACAAATAAGAACAAGATGGACCTAAAAACTATGCCAGGTCTTGGATGGCGAGTGGATGTCTGGAATCGGTGCAGCCTTTATGGGGACTTTGGGGACATAGGAAGATGTCAGGAGACCTGTCTAAGTGGGTGGAGAATTTGAGGTTATGAAACGGGCCTGGAGAGAGCTGGTCCAGGTCAGAGGGCTGAAAGCAAGGTGGAAGAGCTTGTGAGCCAAGTAGGAAAGGGAGGAGGCTCTTTTAAGGGCTCTGTTAAGGTTGATGACTTCCAGGCACCCAATGAACATGTATGGTGGATCTAAAGTCAGAACCAGCTCCATTTTTGAAAATCATGTATCTAATAATAGATCATTAAAAGATCTTTTCTTTTATTTATTTATTTGACAGAGAAAGACACAGTGAGAGAGGGAACTTAAGGAGAGGGAGTAGACAGGGGGAGTTGGAGAAGCAGGTTTCCCATTGAACAGGGATCCCTGATGTGGGACTCCTTCTCAAGACCCTGGGATCATGACCTGAGAGGAGGGCAGACACTTAGCATCTAAGCCACCCAGGTGCTCCAAGAGACCTTTTCTGAAATGCAAAGCTCTTCATCTTCCCTTTCACCACGTTACCCCACTCTCTTCCCCCCTAAAGCATTCTTGAGGTATCCTTTGTTTTTAATTTCGAAACCAAAAACTTTAACATAGCCTCGGGGCCCTCCAAAATTGGACCCCATCCTTATATCCCTAGATTTTTTGGTAAACGATTTCCCTCAAGCCCTGCCTACCTTCTTTTGTTTCCTTCAGGGCTTTCTTCTGTTACCATTTGCATATGCTCTTCCCTCTGGCTCACCATTATCTCTTGAGGAGTTTACTCCTTTTTATCTTTCAGTCGAATCCCCCATCATCAACTTTAGTGCAGGTGTCTCCTCCCTTCTCTGACTGGATCTACTCATAATACCAAGTATCTCAGTTTGTAAAATGGTCCACATTTGTATATTTTTGTGTGTGCCATCTTTTCATCTCCTCATTTTTCTACTTGCCTAATTTTATGTATAACCAAAGGCTATATATATGTATAACCAAAGGCTTTACATGTGGGTAAAAGGACAACCCTCTCTTCTTGCTGACTGTAACCCTCTTGCTTCCTTATTCTTTAAACAATTCAACATACTAGACACTGATGAAGTAACCATTTGCCCAAGAATCTGGGTGTCTCAGATGACTAAGGCACTATTCCTTTCTTTAAGGAGCCCATGTGGGGTTAGGTAGAACTTCAAGCCCGATTAAATATAATATGAAAAATGCCATAGTAATCCAACAAGAAAAGCTACCACTTAGGTCCTTCCTTTCATTCACTCCTTCCATTAACAAATATTTTGAGAGCCTCTGTGAGGTCTTTGGCCAAGAATAGGATTTAGAGTGGTGAACATACGTGAGCCAGAATGTGAGGTTATGTAGCTTATTACAATTAAGAAAGCTGACATTAAAAGAGTAAAAGGTAAAATAATTAACTAATTAATACGTAAATATAAGCCAAGGATATATTATGAAACATTAGCAAAAATAATAAGATAGTAATGATAGCCATATTTAGTTAGAAGTTAGGATTTAGTACATTTTAAGTGCAGGTGTTCTGGTTCCAGAGCTGATCATTTTATATTACATTCTACTAAAATTGTAGAAAATATATTTTCTCAGGTGGGGGTACCTACTTATATAGTGTGAGAAGCGAAGACTTGTCTAAGAAGGCAGTGTTCAGGCTGAAACAAGGATAAAAAGGGAAAATTGACCCAAAGAGTCAGGACAGAGCCTTTCAGGCAGAAGAAATAGGAAAAGTTCCTAAGGCAGGAAAGAGCTTGGCATTTTCTAGGAATAAAATATAGGTTGGTGTGAGTTGAAGATACAGAGCTCCAAGAGAAAAGGTTTTAGATGTGATTGAAGAAATAAACAGGAACCAGATCGTGCAGTAGGTCTTGTTATGAACAGAGAAGAGTTCTGTTTTTATTTTAAGAGAAATAAGAAAACATCAAGATTGTTTAAGCAGAATAGTGATTTTATCCTATTTATATTTTAAAAGATCAGGCTGACTTCGGTATAGAAAAATGGGTTAGAAAGTACAAAAGAGGAAGCAGAAAGGCTATAAAGTGACAAAATCAGGGTAATTCAAATCACTGTGACTATTAAAGTCAAGAGTTGTAACCTCCACATTGTGCTGTCCCCTACCTTATCATAGATTTGCAAACTGGCTAGGGGCATTGTCCTACTAGACATCAAAGATGAATAAACTGTACATTTTCTTATTCTGTCCCTGCTTCTGGGAACTTAATGTGTCTTTTGTTGTTGGGTCCTGGAACAGGGACATAGTCAAAGATTTTCATGAAAAGAGAAGAGATGGTAGACATTAATGATTTTTTTTAGCTCATCTTTACTTTCTTATCATTTGAACATAACTTCCCATCTCTGCTACACTGGGATAATAATAATGGTTTTTAAAGTACATAATTTAAAGTGTTTGTTACTGTACATAATTGTCTAGTGTGTGCGTGTGTTTGCACTGTTCAAAATGTAAATGTGTGGGTCACACCTGCAGAAATTCTGAATCTCAGTACATCTGAGTTGGACATTTTAAATAAGCATGCCAGGTAATTCTGAGCAGACAATCCAAAGACTATACTTTGCAAGAGACTGGTTTGTGGTGGAAAGCTTTAAAATTTTATTCCAAGCATGGTACAATGACTTGGATGTATCTGTTCTATTAATATTATCAGCATTAGAAACCATCAATTGCAAGTAACCCCAGCATTTAATAGCCTATATATTTTTGGAAGATCTCTCTCCCCAGTGCAATATAATCTGATACACAGATAATCAATTTGATCTCTTTCTTTAGGCAAGAGACCAAAGAATTTATATAAACAATTTCCTGACTGGTCAGTCTCAATGTGGTCTAAATATATCATGCAGATTAATGACACAGGGTTTTTCCAACTGGATGGAAACAGAATATTGCCTTCCCAATATTAATACAGGGTTACATAGAAGACCCAAATAATTATTGCTCAATAACTCTTTTGGAGGTGGTTTTGTAATATAGAAAACGCTTACAAAGAAATAAATAATAAATGAAAGTGAGTCAAATTTCTTTACCACAGATCTTGCACAAAATAATTACTAGTCTATGTAAGTAGTTATTTAAAAAGCAATAACAATAGCCAATAAGATGAATCACAATTATAAATCATTCTAAAAACCAGCACCCTAATTCTATTTTAGAATCACATTCTGAACACTCTTTAATAATCACCCAGCCTGCTTCTTAGAGCTATGCCTTTTGCAGGAGTGGCTCATATCATTAGTGATTTTCCTGTCATGTAAACTCCCTTTCTTGGTTAAGATCATGTGTAATCCAGCCTTAGGATATTTAATCCTTTTAAAACATACTGACTCTTTATCTTTTACATTTGTCATAATTAGCTTGCATTTTACATTTCCTCAATGAGCCTGCTAAAGAATCAGAACATGTGTTCTCGATGAGGACCAGTTCTGAATCTGTGTCAGCTCAAGCTGGCCTCTTTAGAGAGGAGGTTTTCCCTCCCTTATAGTCTCAGATACAAGCAAAGTATAATAACTAAAAGATATCTCAGTATATATTCTTATAGAGATAGGGTATTATTAATCATGGTTCCAGATAGTTTTAGAAGTTACTCATTTATTTCATGAGATAAGTATTTGTTGAGAACCTAGTAAGTACCAGGCACTATTCTAAGCCCTGGGGCTACAGAGATAAAAAAGAAAATGTTTCTGCTTCTGGAACTTACCCTCTAGGAATTGAGACACACAATATACTGAAAAGCAAGTGTAATATAGGTATATTATATAATAGGTAAGTGCAATGCAGAGAATGAAGAAGAGTAAAAGAATGGAGTATGACTTAAAGTGGTCAAAAATGACCTCTCTTAAGATGACAACATGTATGCAGACACTTAAAGGAAGGAAAGAGTAAACAGAGGAAAAGAATTCCAGGCAGAGGAACAGCCAATGAAAAGGCTCCAGATAGGAACATGAGAGGTAAATCTGAAGACCAGAAAGAATGATAACAAAGGGGAGATTCATGGATGATGAGATTGGAGAAAAAGCGAGAAACTCACTGTGAAGGGCTTCGCATGGCCTTGATAAGTAAGGAAACCAAGTAATATGAGAAATGAAGTCCATTAAAAAATGGTCAAAAATTGCTGGGTCATAGGGCAGTTCTATTTTCAACATTTTGAGGAACCTCCATGCTGTTTTCCAGAGAGGCTGCACCAGCTTGCATTCCCACCAACAGTGTAGGAGGGTTCCCCTTTCTCCCCATCCTTGCCAGCATCTGTCATTTCCTGACTTGTTTATTTTAGCCATTCTGACTGGTGTGAGGTGATATCTCATTGTGGTTTTGATTTGTATTTCCCTGATGCCGAGTGATATGGAGCACTTTTTCATGTGTCTGTTGGCCATCTGGATGTCTTCTTTGCAGAAATGTCTGTTCATGTCCTCTGCCCATTTCTTGATCGGATTATTTGTTCTTTGGGTGTTGAGTTTGCTAAGTTCTTTATAGATTCTGGACACTAGTCCTTTATCTGATATGTCATTTGCAAATATCTTCTCCCATTCTGTCAGTTGTCTTTTGATTTTGTGAACTGTTTCCTTTGCTGTGCAAAAGCTTTTGATCTTGATGAAATCCCAATAGTTCATTTTTGCCCTTGCTTCTCTTGCCTTTGGCGTTGTTCCTACGAAGATGTTGCTGCGGCTGAGGTCGAAGAGGTTGCTGTCTGTGTTCTCCTCAAGGATTTTGATGGATTCCTTTCACACATTGAGGTCCTTCATCCATTTTGAGTCTATTTTTGTGTGTGGTGTAAGGAAATGGTCCAATTTCATTTTTCTGCATGTGGCTGTCCAATTTTCCCAGCACCATTTATTGAAGAGGCTGTCTTTTTTCCATTGGACATTCTTTCCTGCTTTGTCGAAGATTAGTTGACTGTAGAGTTGAGGGTCTATTTCTGGGCTCTCTATTCTGTTCCATTGATCTATGTGTCTGTTTTTGTGCCAGTACCATGCTGTCTTGATGATGACAGCTTTGTAATAGAGCTTGAAGTCCGGAATTGTGATGCCACCAATGTTGGCTTTCTTTTTCAATATCCCTTTGGCTATTCGAGGTCTTTTCTGGTTCCATATAAATTTTAGAATTATTTGTCCCATTTCTTTGAAAAAGATTGATGGTACTTTGATAGGAATTGCATTAAATGTGTAGATTGCTTTAGGTAGCATAGACATTTTCACAATATTTATTCTTCCAATCCAGGAGCATGGAACATTTTTCCATTTCTTTGTGTCTTCCTCAATTTCTTTCATGAGTACTTTATAGTTTTCTGAGTATAGATTCTGTGCCTCTTTGGTTAGGGATTGGGAGGGAGACAAACCATAAGTGACTCTTAATCTCACAAAACAAACTGAGGGTTGCTGGGGGGAGGGGGTTTGGGAGAAGGGGGTGGGATTATGGACATTGGGGAGGGTATGTGCTTTGGTGAGTGCTGTGAAGTGTGTAAACCTGGTGATTCACAGACCTGTACCCCTGGGGATAAAAATATATGTTTATAAAAAATAAAAAATTAAAAAAAAAATGTTCCAAAAAAAAAATGGTCAAAATTTATTTGCTATTCCTTCCATTGAAGGGTGGTCTAATTCCCTTCCCCTAGGATCTGGGCTGGCTGTGGTGACGTGTTTAACTACTAGAATGTGGCAGAAGTAATATTCTGGGCCATGACCAGATCTTAAGAAGCTTTGTAGCTTCTGCCCAGACACCTTGAAACCTATCAGCTGCCATGAAAGTGGTCTGACATAGGGAGATGTACAGTCAGCCCTTCTTGTTCTGTCCGATGCATCCTAGCTGCCAGACATGGGTGAGAAATCATTCGGGTTAATCCAGCCTCACAGACATCAGAAGAAGCATGGCCTCCGACATACAGCTCTACTAGAGCTGTTCTAGCCACCATTAGCCACACAAGTGATCCCAGCTGAGCCTTACTGAAAAGCAGAGATTAACGATCTTCATTGTGCCTTGTACAATTTCTTGACCTACAAATTTATGAACATAATAAAATGGTTGCTATTTCATCCTCTTAGTTTAAGAAGATCTATTATGCAGCAATAGATGACCTGCACAGGAAATGATTATTCAGTGGAGAACAGGAAGATATAAACCTGATCTATATCCTAAAGAGAACTTTCTAGCTGCTGAGTGGGATCTAGATTTGCAGATCATATGAAAGCAGAATGATCAGTAAATTCATTTTTATTTATTTTATTTTTTTTAAGATTTTATTTATCTATTTGACAGAGAGAGAAATCACAAGTAGGCAGAGAGGAGGCAGGCAGAGAGAGACGGGGAAGCAGTCTCCCCGCGAGCAGAGATCCCATGGGGGGCTCGATCCCAGGACCCTGGGATTATGACCTGAGCCGAAGGCAGAGGTCTAACCCACTGAGCCACCCAGGCACTCCGTAAATTGATTTTTAAAAAGATTTATTTATTTGAGAAAGAGAGAGAGAGTGAGCCGGGGGGTGGGGTGATGCAGGGCAGAGAATCTTAAGCAGACACGGTGCTGAGTCTGGAGCCTGACATGGGGGTCAATTCCATGACCCTGAGATCACAACCTGAGCTGAAACTAAGAGTTGGATGCTTAACCAACTGCACCACCCAGGTGCCCCAGAATGATCAGTGAATTCAATTGAAAGTCCAGGTAAGAGAAAATAGTGTCTTGGATTAAAAGAGTGGCATAGGAGGAAGAAAGACATGGTTGAATTTGAGGTATATTTTGAATAAGTTGGCAATATTTGCTCAAAATTACAGATGATGTCTTTATTTCCATTTCAAATTTGAAAATACTTAAAACTATATTAATATGTCATGCACTACACTTACTCAGAAATGCCTAGAACATGCAAACAATCCAAGTCTGTAATATAAATGAAGCTGTACTGAATCTTTCTTTGATTTAGAATCTGTCTGTATGTCTGGTTAATCATTACAATCATCAAATAAATATTACATTTTCATTGTAGAAATGTATATTGACCCAGGGCATGTCCTAGAAGCTTACAGTGTGCCTCTGTTTCTCCACAGAATTCATTTATTAATCTTTCTGTTTTTCCAACAAATATTCATGAATAACCTTCAATATATATGTTGCTAGGTGCTCAGGATATAGTATGAACAAAAGAAGGCATAGTTTTTTTTTAAAGGAAGGTAGACTTTTTTTTTTGGAGATAGAATTTAAACAGGTAACCACACAAATAACTACGACAAATGCTATAACCACAGCCAGGGTGATAATAAGAGGATTTGATTTAGCAAGGTCAAAGATTTTCCTCAGAAAATTGGAGAGTAAGTCGAGATCTGGAAGCAAAGTCAGAGCTAATTACTGCAAAGAGAAGTACAAGACTATGATAGCAGACAGAAAAACCAGTGCAGATGCTCTGTAGTGTCTTGAGCATGATACACTGGTGAAACTCACAAGACCCCATCTACCTCTGCAATTTGTTTGCCACACTGAAGCTAGAATGGACTTTTTGAAATCTAAATATGATACCTCCCTTATGCTTCTTAAAATCCTAGGATGGCTTCTTTTCCTAAGTGCAACACAGATGGTGATTCCATTTACTGCTTTCAAAAAGCACTGAAAAGAGAACTAGGCTTGGGGAAAATGAGTTAAGTTTTGGATGCATTGGTTCTAAGGTGCCTTTGAGATATGCTGATGGAGATGTCAGGAAGTGAGTGAGATATACTGATAGGGAGGTACTCCCTATCATAGTCATAGCATGGATGAGAGCACTCAAGGAGGAATTATGAGAAAGGCAGATAAAGAGACTGATGACTACACCTTAAGAAGTACCAGTGGAGAAGAATGTACCTCTAAAAAAGAGACAAACAGAAGTAACTGGAAAGATAAGAAAACCTGGGTCACAAAGGGCAAAGGAAGAGTGTTTCAAGAAGCTATGCATGGTTGACCACTTGGGATGCTGCTGAGAATCAAGAAAGTTAAAGACAGTTAACAGTCCTTTGGATTTAACACAGATAGGGAGTAACAGGTGGTGTAAGGATAGAACACCATTCTTAAGACACAAGAACTGAAATCTCTTGACTCAACCACTAGGCAGACCAGTTGGCAAGAAATCCAACTTCTTTATGTTTCATTCTCTCACCTAGAACCTCTTAAGTTTTTCTGAGATTTCATTTATGGATTCAGCAACAATTTATTGAATTTCGTGGATTATAAAACATAAGCTGATCCCCTCAAGATTTGCAATTACAAATTCCTCAAGAAACTTAAGCAAGTAAACACATGAAAATACCATCAACATAACTGCCATCAGGAAAATGCAAATTATAAACACAATAAGATATCACTACACACCTATCAGAATGGTTAAAATAAAAAATAACAATGATATCCAATACTGGTGAGGATGTGGAGAAACTGGATCATTCATACTTGTTGCTGGGAATATAAAATGGTACAGTCACTATGGCAAACATTTTATCATCTCTTAAAATGTGAAACATCCAACAATTTTACAACCAGAAATTACACTTCTGGACATTTATCCCAAAGAAATGATGATTTATGGTCATACAAAAACCTGTGCATGAATATTTGTAGCAGTTTTATCCCAACTAATATAGGAAACCACCATACTAATATGGGAACCAACTAATATGGGAAACCACGGTATTCTTCAATGAGTGACTGATCAAATAAATCATAATGCATCCATTCCATGAGACTATTATCAAACAATAAAAAGGAATGAACTGTTGATACATACAACAATTTTGGTGAATACCCAGAGAATTATATTGAATCAAGAAAGTCAGTCACAGAAGGTTACATGTCATATGGTTCCATTTATATGATGTTTTCAAAATGACAAAATTATAGAAATGGAAAACATATTAGTGGCTTCAAGGGGCTAAGAAGGGGGGTGAGGGCAGGAGGGAAGTGTGTGTGGCTATAAAAGGGAAGCCTGAAGTATCCTTGCAATGATGGAAATGTTCTATGTCTTGACTATATTAATGTTAATATCCTTTTTGTAATTTTGCACTATAGTTTTTCAAGATGCTACCACTGGGAAACTATGTAAAAGGTCAACGGGATCCTTTTTATTGTTTCTTACAACTCTGTATGAACCTACAATGATCTCAAAATAAGATGTTTAATTAGAAAAGAAACTTGTGTTCAAGAAAAAAAAAAACTGAGACATGTACAAACATGTCTGTAAAAGAGAAACATAGACGAAACGTTATAGTTTAGAGAGGAATAACTTACTTAGAGTTGGGGAAATTGGGAACTATTTCATGTAACAGATGGACAGATTTGGACATTCAAATCTAGAGGAGGACACTCCAAGAAGAGAAAATAGTGTAAGATATGAGGCCAGAATGCTTGGAACATATTTGGAAGACATGTGTAATTTAACTGGAGTCCCAATTTTATTATAGTAAAGAAATAAAATTGGAAAAGGAGATTGGAGAGAGATTGTGGAGAATTTTAAATGTTGTACCAAGGAATTAAAAGGTTTAAGCTAGGGAATTATATGGCTGGCATTTTGGCAATAGAAATTTGGAAATGGTTGAGGGGAAGGAAGTAAAGCCATGGAAGGCAGGAAAACCAGCTAAGAAAGGATGGTTATCGCTTATAAGTTTAGATTAAGAATTACAGTGGTGGTGGAAATAGAAAGGTTGTTCAGATCCATACTGTTTTAGAGTTGTATCTTTACCTGTGCTGAGCACAGCATCTGACACACAATTAGGGCCTACTAAATATTTGTTAACCACAAACATGAGTGAGTGAACAGTTAAATAAATAAATTTGTATATATTTAATTTTCACAACTCTGTAGGGTAGAGACTGTCAGCATTTAGAAATGAGTCACTTGAGGAATTCAAAGAGAAAAATAACCAAAGTTGTTGTACTAGTCAGTGCTCTCCAGAGAAAGAGAATCAACATCTATTGACTATCTTTACGTATCTAGTGAGCCAATAACATCTATCATCTATCGATCTATCAGCTTCCTATGTATGACATACATATCTTCATATTTATATTCTATCTAAATGTATATGATGTATATATCTTCATATATAAAATATATATGTGAAGAGATTTATTGTGAGAAACTTCTTATATGATTATGGAGGCTGAGAAGCTCCACAATCTGATGTGTGCAAACTGGTGTTCTAGAAAAGCTAGAGATATAATCCCAGTCCAAGTCCAAAGGCCTGGGAACCACAGGAGCTGATGGTGTAAATCCCAGTCCAAGGGCAGGAGGTGACAGATTGATGTTGAAGCTCAAACAGGCAGGCAGGAAGAGAACAAATCCTCCCTTCTTTTGCCTTTTATTCTCTTTAGGCTTTTATAACAGTTCCCAACAAATGGCAGGTTGTTTCCAAGCTAATAAATGTCTCCCTACTTCTGGATTATGTAAGGTAATCTTCCATTCTTGTCCCATCAGAATATTGAACTACCATTATTGCTTTTTATCACTGCTCCTGACTCCTTTAATTTAACATCTTTACATATTTTGTTTTAAAGAAGAGTCAGAGATCTGGATAGAGGGCTGTGGCAGTTATGTGCCTTCCCTTCTCAACTTCAATGTACCTACTTGAACCCAGTTTCTTACTTTAATATTGTATTCTCCAAAGTTTGGATCCAGACTTCTAATGTGGTCACATCCCATGTCCTCTATTTTGAACTTGCCATTCATTCAATATTCCCATTGGGTTTGAATACAGGTATTGGCTACTTAATAGCTTAGTGACTTTCTGAGATTCAATTTTCATCTTCCATTAAAATATAGATAAAAATTCTAACCTCATGAGATTTTTTAACATGATATGTGTTATATACAACCTGTCCACAGTGCCTGGCACCTATTTTCTGTTTGATAAATGCTAACTACTATACCACCCATTTATGATGGTCTAAATCTACTTACCTGACTCTTAATCTGCCTCTGGTCTTATATTCTCTCTTCCCTGATCAAACTGAGAAATGTTGTTTTCTACAGTAGTTAGGATCACGATAATAGAGGGTGACAAGGAGAGATTTGAAATATTATTTCACACCATTGTAAAAGCTTTCAAGTTAATCCTGAGTGATAATGGTAGGCTCTGAAATGATCCCCAATCTAATTCTGCCACTTGGAGGTACAGCAGCAGGTTGCTGTTGGGAGGTGGGGAGTTGACTTGAAGGAAAAGTGAAATAATGAGAAATCCAAAATTGAACTCTGAAAAATCATTGAGTCAAAGTGGAATCAAACTTCCTTCAGGGCAATAGCTTGTACTTAAACTTCAGTTGCTAAAAATGTAGTATCTGGAGATGGTTGGTGAATATTTACTAAACTACTTTCATAGGGAAAAATCTGTAATGAAGAACAGTCATAATTTTTCAGTCAGATTTTTCAGTTTGTCAGGTTGAATAGTCTGTGTTAATGGTGCATTGTTTAGAGTACATGACATTCACTAACATGAGATTATAGTATTAAATGGTGCTCTAGTCACCTGAACCGTTGTCATAACCATATCACCCACCAGTATCATTCATCAAAAGGTGCATGAGAGAGTGCTCAGGGCCACATACAGTTTTACACACACTGGTATATTAAACATCATGCAGCTTTCACATTATAAGTAGTGGAAAAGCTAAAAAATTACCCTATAATTTTCTACTTCTTCAGATGAGTTTTATTCTTAAATATAAAGCATGGATAGTGATGTTGGTAGTGATGAGGAGGGTGATGATAGAATCCATTGCTATTTTAGCTGGGTACCTGAAGCACTTTCCACCTCCTTCTCTTAGAGCATGTAACACACGCACGTTTATAGTTGATTTATTTCTGTGCCCGTCTCTCTCACTAAATTGTGAGCCCATTGATGGCAGACTGTATGCTATCCATCTTACCTTGGTACTAGGCATTTGCCTAACATATAATGAACACTAACACATTTGATGGGTTGAATTTTGTTAAAGGATAGAAAGAAAGAACTTGGTACTGGCACAAAAACAGACATATAGATCAATGGAACAGAATAGAGAGCCCAGAAATAGACCCTCAACTCTATGGTCAACTAATCTTTGACAAAGCAGGAAAGAATGTCCAATGGAACAAAGACAGCCTCTTCAACAAACGGTGTTGGGAAAATTGGACAACCACATGCAGAAAAATGAAATTGGACCATTTCCTTACACCACACATGAAAACAGACTCAAAATGGATCAAGGACCTCAATGTGAGAAAGGAATCTATCCAAATCCTTGAGGAGAACACAGACAGCAACCTCTTCAACCTCAGCCACAGCAACATCTTCCTACATACATCACCAAAGGCAAGGGAAGCAAGGACAAATATGAACTAGTGGGACTTCATCAAGATCAAAAGCTTTTACACAGCAAAGAAAATAGTTAACAAAACCAAAAGGCAACTGACAGAATGGGAGAACATATTTGCAAACAACGTATCAGATAAAGGGCTAGTATCCAAAATCTATAAAGAACTTATCAAACTCAACACCCAAAGAACAATTAATCTAATCAAGAAATGGGCAGAGGACATGAACAGACATTTCTGCAAGGAAGACATCCAGATGACCAATAGACACATGAAAAAGTGCTCAACATCACTCAGCATCAGGGAATTACAAATCAAAACCACAATGAGATACCATCTCACACCAGTCAGAATGGCTAAAATTAACAAGTCAGGAAATGACAGATGCTGGCAAGGATGTAGAGAAAGCAGAACCCTCCGACACCGTTGGTGGGAATGCAAACTGGTACAACCACTCTGGAAAACAGCATGGAGGCTCCTCAAAAAGTTGAAAATAGAGCTACCCTATGACCCAGCAATCGCACTACTGGGTATTTGCCCTAAAGATACAAATGTAGTGATCCGAAGGGGCACATGCACCCAAATGTTTATAGCAGCTATGTCCACAATAACCTAACTATGGAAAGAACCTAGATGTCCACCAACAGATGAATGGATAAAGAAGAGGTGGTATATATATGCAATGGAATACTAGGCAGCTATCAAAAGAAATGAAATCTTGCCATTTGTGATGACATGGATGGAACTAGAGGGTATTAAGCTTAGCGAAATAAGTCAATTGGAGAAAGACAACTATCATATGATCTTCCTGATATGAGGAAGTGGAGATGCAACATGGGGGGTTTGGGGGGTAGGAAAAGGATAAATGAAACAAGATGGGATCAGGAGGGAGACAAACTATAAGAGACTCTTAATCTCACAAAACAAACTGAGGGTTGCTGGGGGGAGGGGTTAGGGAGAGGGTGGTGGGGTTATGGACATTGGGGAAGGTATG
>NC_081569.1:86236631-86242071 GCF_022355385.1 Mustela nigripes
ATGATCTTCCTGATATGAGGAAGTGGAGATGCAACATGGGGGGTTTGGGGGGTAGGAAAAGGATAAATGAAACAAGATGGGATCAGGAGGGAGACAAACTATAAGAGACTCTTAATCTCACAAAACAAACTGAGGGTTGCTGGGGGGAGGGGTTAGGGAGAGGGTGGTGGGGTTATGGACATTGGGGAAGGTATGTGCTATGGTGAGTGCTGTGAAGTGTGTAAACCTGGTGATTCACAGACCTGTACCCCTGGGGCTAATAATACATTATATGTTTATTAAAAAATTTAAAAAATTAAAAAGAAAGAAAGAACTCCATCATATCATGATTTTAGGTTTACTGGGCTCAGGGCACTATACTAAATCTTATGTTTAGGGAAAGCAATTTAGGCCCAGGCCCAAATACATGCTTCTTACAGTGGGCTGATTTAGAGAATTTGAGGGCTATTCATATTGGGCATCCTCCTGGCCCTTACTCATGATTTTAAGCTTGAAAGAATTGACTATAACCTCATCATAAAACCAGCTATAGTATTCAGATTTCCTCTAAATCACACATCGACTTGTATATAATCTCATGAGAATTTGGTTTATAGCATACTTTTATAGACCAAATGTTCACTGTGTTAAAGAATTTAGTCATCCTATTTGATATTCTGGGGGGGTGGTGGCTGGTGGTGGGGAGGATCATCATTAAATTATGCACTAATTCCATACTTTAATTACACAAATTACACAAGCTAAGAAAAACTGAAGTTAAAAGCTATACATTGTCCTAAACTATTTATATTCATAAAGTCATACCTGTTAAATGTTAGAAAATACTGTGATATACTACAGAGAACTCTCAAATCATCTTAGTCATTTTTGCTCTTCGCTACTAAAAAAAACCAAGCAAGTCAATTAAATGACAGATTGCTAGGATTTTAAAAGGGCATATGCTTTAGTTTTATACGGCTTTTGAAATCTCAGGCATCAAAAATGATTTTAAAATATCATGAACTATAAAAAAGTAATTGATTTACTCAATTCCAAGTGTCAAATTATGGACAGTGGCAGGCTATTCATGAATGTAGGAATCCAGCAGCAAATATACTTAGTTGGCAACATTTCCCCCAAAGACAGCTCAATAATAGCCCTATGTTAATCAACACAGAACTATTTGAAACATGGTAAGGATCTTCCAGAAGTAGTTTTGCATTTTTAAAATCTTAATAACTTCATTTACATGTATATTAGAGGTAAAATGTATAAAAGACAGCTAAAGGCAATTACTTTAAAGTTCAGGACATCAAATACATATATTATGTACCTGTATACAATATATTTTTAATACCTGTCCGGAAACTAACAACAGTAACAACAAAATGGCTGACACAAATCCCAAGTCTATCAGACTATCAGCTCTCAGGAAAAAAAAAAAAAAAGGGGGGGGGGGAAGAAGAAGAAATTACAAAACCAAATTACAGTCTTTTATTAGTTTTTTAAATAATAATTTAAAACTACCACAGACTTATTTTTTAAAATAGGATTTAACAGAGGTAAAGTTAAATAGAGGTAAGGATAAAGGTGAAAAATGATAGAATTAGCTCATGGATATCACCATGCTGTTTAGGTTTTTATTACTGAAACATGTTATTACTTAAATACAAACAAACCTCTGAATGTATGCTTGTCTTAATTTCCCTATCTCTAAGGTTCTTATTGAAGGGTAAATTGTGCATGCAACCCAGCACACAGTTAGAAAACTTTGGGTACCACTCATGCCAAACGTTAATACTTTGACAGGTTCCTCTCTTAATTAGATAACCTGCAGACTCAGAGGTGAATTAATTAAACAGAATAGAATGTTTGTCTAGTGTATGTTATGAAATTAGATCCTAATAAAGGTTTGCAACAATGCCCACTTCTGCAAAAGTATAAAGGAAACTGTAAAGAAAGATCGGTCTCTGAGCACAAATATCTTCTCTGAGCAACCCAGCATTGAACTGGAAGGCAAATAAGAGCTCTGCCTGAAACCAGAGTAAAGACAGACTGTGCTGAAGCAGGCCTGGAATTCCAGGCCCCTGGACAAAGCCACCCTTGCTCTATAGTTCAATCCACGTATGTTTTTCTCCTACATGCAATCCCATTGTTGTTACTTTTAAAAGAATAAACCATAAGAGAGGACATGGTTTATTTTGTATTTGATTTTTATTTTAATTAAGTGTATCATTTTATGTTGGTGTGTGTGTGTGCTTTGCTCTTCATTTCCTCTTTAAGCTCTGGAAGGACAAGTGTTGTTTTATATATAGTTATATATATATATAAATTGTTTTAGATACATACGATTTTTTTTCAGATTTCCAAGGCTGTGTTGGTATATCCTTAGGGCCACTTGCTAAACTGGATCGTGGTAGGGCAAACCTCCTGCAATTTATAAGAAAAGAACTGTAGTCACAGATCAATATTTTTAGTGCATCACATACCGAAATTAAGCTGCATCAGTTTGTTATATTTATAGGTAAAGGAAAGTTATAAAACAGAGAGGTTGCTTAAAACTACCTGTGGGTTATAGGAAAGAAATGTGATTCTGTTGCTCATCAACAGGTTAGTCTTCACTTATTTATTTATTTATTCTTCTCTATCTTCTGAACCTTTATCTGGTGTAGCATGTCCTGTGTTTTTTGGAACAAGATCTTCCACATAAGAGAGCTGCTTTTTGGTAGCTAGTAAATGGCTCATTTCAGCTGAATAAAAACAAACAAGTCACAAATAAATGGAAAGATATTCATTTTATGGATTGGAAGACTTGATATTGTTAAAATGTCAATGATACCCAAAGTCACTGGTAGAGTCAATGCAATATCTACCAAAATCTCAATAAATTTTCTTTTTGAAAAAAAAAAAAAATCCATCCTACAATTCATATGGAATCTCAAGGGACTCCAGATTTCCAAAACAATTTTGAAAAAGAAGTGCAAAGTTGAAAGTCTCACATTTCCTGATTTTAAAACTTATGACAAACCTATAGTAGTCAAAACAGTATGGGACTGGCAAAAAGACATATAAACTAATGGAATAGAACAGGCCCAGAAATAAACCCTTGCAAATATGATTAAATGATTTTTATAAGGGTGCTAAAGACCAGTCAATGAGGGTAAAAAAAATAGTCTGTACACAAATGGTGATGGGAACTATAAAACTACATGCAAAAGAATGAATTTGGGTCTTTGACTTATACTATATATAAACATTATAGTGTGTTAAAAACTATAGAACTGTTAGTAGAAGACATGGGGAAATGTTTCATGACATTGGATTTGGCAGCGATTTCTTGAAATATGACCCTGAAAGCACAAGCAACCAAAGAAAAAAGGGTAAGTGGATTAATCAAAATTAAAAAATTTTGTACCTTAAAGTACAATATTAGCAGAGTGAAGAGACAACCCACAGAATGGGAGAAAATATTTGCAAAGAATATACCTGTCTGATAAAGGATTAATATTCAGATTTATAAAGAATTACAACTCAACAACAAAATAACAAATAACCCTATTGAAAATGGATGAAGTACTGAATAGATATTTTTCCAAAGAAGATATACAGATGGCCAGTAAGTATAGGAAAAGATTTTCAATATTACTAATCATTAGGGAAATGCACATCAAAAACATGAGATATTGTTTCACATTGTTTATGATATCAGGCTAGTATTGAAATGAAACAACACAAAACATGGGGGATAATAAAAGTTGTTGAGGATGTGGAAAAATCAAAGCCCTTGTGCATTGTTGGAAGGAATGTAAAATGGTACCATGGCTATGGAAAACAGTATGATGGTTCCTAAAAAAATTAAATGTATAAGATTCAACAATTTGCCTAGGTACATACCTAAAATAATTGAAGGCAGAGAACTGAAGAGATAACTGTACAATAGTGTTCATAGCAGCATTATTTATAATAGCCAACCGTGGAAATAATTCAAATATCCACTGATGGGTGAGTGAATTAGCAAAGTGTGGTATATACCTGCAATGAAATCTTATTCAACCTTAGAAGGAAGTGAAATTCTTACTCATGCTACAACATGGATGAACGTTGAAGACATTAAGCTAAGTGGCAGGAATCAGACACTAAGTACAAATAGTGTGTGATTTCACATACAGGAGGAACCTGCAGTGTTCAGAGAGACAGAAAGTACAATGGTGGCTGCCAATGGCTGTGAGGAGGGGAGAATGGGAGTTATTTTTTGATGACTATGGAAATTCAGTTTGAGGAAAGAAAAGCTTGGAGATAGATGGTGATGATGGCATAACAACGGGAATGTCCTTAATGCCAATGAACTCTGTGGTTAAAATGGTAAATTTTATTGTTCTTATATTTTACCAAAAACAAACACACAAACCGTCTATAGGTTAATGAGTGAAATGAAGATTTAAAATCACATGGAGTTCTTCAGAAGACAAGGGCTCGCTCCAGAGTTCTTCAGAAGACAAGGGCTCGCTCCACAACACCAACTGAAAAGGCAAGTCATTGTTCAGATTCTACCATTTTATCAATGAAGAAGGAGGTTTTGTCACTGACAGTGTTTCACGGGTTTGGCTTGAAACACCTGCCTGTCAATTTAAATACAAAAGCCCCATTCTAATGTGTATACAATAATGCTGCTGAAGAAAAGAAAAATCAAGAAGAGCTTATTTTTTTTCTCTCCTATTTTAGTTGCATGCAATTTTCAGAGCTTTTACATATTCCCATGAGATTTGTCTTTGAATTCATGCATTTATATCTATACTCTTCTTGCATGTTATTTTAAGACAACAAAGCTGTGGCTGAGAAGTTTAAAAAAAAAAAAAAAAGATGCCACCAGAAAAGATTTTTTTCAAGAAAAGGAAACTGGTTCTTATTGAAGGGTAAATTGTGCATGCAACCCAGCACACAGTTAGAAAACTTTGGGTACCACTCATGCCAAACGTTAATACTTTGACAGGTTCCTCTCTTAATTAGATAACCTGCAGACTCAGAGGTGAATTAATTAAACAGAATAGAATGTTTGTCTAGTGTATGTTATGAAATTAGATCCTAATAAAGGTTTGCAACAATGCCCACTTCTGCAAAAGTATAAAGGAAACTGTAAAGAAAGATCGGTCTCTGAGCACAAATATCTTCTCTGAGCAACCCAGCATTGAACTGGAAGGCAAATAAGAGCTCTGCCTGAAACCAGAGTAAAGACAGACTGTGCTGAAGCAGGCCTGGAATTCCAGGCCCCTGGACAAAGCCACCCTTGCTCTATAGTTCAATCCACGTATGTTTTTCTCCTACATGCAATCCCATTGTTGTTACTTTTAAAAGAATAAACCATAAGAGAGGACATGGTTTATTTTGTATTTGATTTTTATTTTAATTAAGTGTATCATTTTATGTTGGTGTGTGTGTGTGCTTT
This sequence comes from Mustela nigripes, assembly GCF_022355385.1. Classification (NCBI taxonomy): domain Eukaryota; kingdom Metazoa; phylum Chordata; class Mammalia; order Carnivora; family Mustelidae; genus Mustela; species Mustela nigripes. The sequence goes on from NC_081569.1 coordinate 86,242,054, forward strand.
GCTCTTCATTTCCTCTTT